>NC_072738.1:23917419-23938011 GCF_026930045.1 Uloborus diversus
AACTTTAGGTCCCCTACGGCTAAAAGCTGCTTTCTTCCGGCATTGCAGTCGAAAGGGTTGCAACCATCAGCATTGTTTAGGACTGACCAGGCAGGGATGCCATTTAGAATTCATTTTCCCGATTTTGAGTTAGTTTGTAAAGCTTATTTTGAATAGATATTTTGAGATATTTTTTTTTTATAAATTTTAATTTCAAAACTAAACTAAATTGCAGAAATATATGAAATCTTGAAATTATAGCTTGCATCAATGCAATCACATTTTTATAACGCAGATAACTTACCTCTTTTGACTGAATTGCATATTAAAAATGATGGTTTAGTTAAAATAAATCATTGCTATTATATTGCCTTAAAATCCAGAGTATTTTCAAAATTTGAGGTTAGTTACAAATAAAAAAAAAAAAAAATGTCGCCATGAATATACTAAATTTTTACTATTATTAAACTACTTATTGCGCGTGCGCGTATGAGAAAGAAATCCGACTATTTATTTAATTTTCTGAGGTAGATGCAGTGATACACTATACGAGAAGTAAAAAAATAAATGCTAAAATTTCTACAAGAAAAGAATGATTCTTTAAGTCAAATTTAACTAATAAAACTGCTTTCAGGAAATTGCTTATAATACCTAGTTATCAAGTTTTCAAGTACTACGAATTACCTGAAAACTACGAATTAGTTTAAGTTACAAGAAATACCTAAACTATCGGTTAACATTTTAACAACTAAGTAAGGTGATAAAGCATAATTTTTAAGTTTAGGTTTTAGAAAAAGTAGAATAGATGTAAATTTTCTGTTTCATGGATTTTTTAGTGTGACCCCCCCCCCCCTCCCCACCCAAGGGTGTCGCGTCTTTCTATGGGAATTTCTGAGCATCAAAGCACTTAGCATCTATATATACTAAATTTGTCGGAACAAAAATAGTGGAACACATACACACAAAAAGTACAGCTATTTTATGTATATATATTGAGGCTGCCGCTTGGTTGTGGCTTATGTGATAGCTAACAGCCAAAAAAAAAAAAAACATTTTAATGAATAATTGGATCATTATTTCCAACAAATATCGATAGAGTGTTTTCATAGTATTGTTTCCTGCACACACGGGGGGAGGGGGAGTTCATATATTTTACAAACCTTGAAATGAAGAGATAAAAACCATTAAAAAATCTTCTAGGTGTTTTCCACATGAGTTTTTTTTTTTTTTTTAAATTAAAATCGGGAATTTGGAAAATTCCCATTTTCGGGGAACAATTAAAAGCTTTGTGCCAGCGTGTATGGCACAAAGGTATGACAATGTAGGTTGTATGTACATATAGGTATTCTGACTTCTAGAAATTATTGATTTTGAAGGTTCACTAGAAACCATACTGTTTGCTTATTGTTCTTAAAATATTTCAAGGGGATAAACATTTTTTTAATAGTCTATCTAATTAAAGTTCTAAATATGCACTCATGTTTTAAACTTTAGTAGTAAAGAGAGATGGAAATATCCTTACAATATGATTGTGTTGTGCCTAAAGTCTTTGTTCAACTTACTTGTTACGTACAAATAATGTATGTAACAAATATAAAATTCATAACGACGCTAAACTACTCCTAAATCTTAAATACTGCTAAATTATTTTTTAATGTATCATGGATGTAGTAAGTTAGCGCAAAAACAGACGATTTTGCACGATAAAAACCTCCGATTACCACTGTTATGCTCGAAATAAATTTTTCGGGCTTTTTTTTTCTGTCACAAAGTATAGTAATCATAACTAGATAATGTAATAGTTTTTTTCTGGTCAAAATTTCCCAACTTTCTCAATGTTACCAATTCTATCCCCCCCCCCTCCCAATGACCCCAATTCCTTACGATATAACAGAGTTCTTATTATGAAATACAAGGACATTTTTTTCTATGTTTTATTTTAAAATTTAAATGAAAACATAATTATAGAAAGGGAAATTATGTTTTCAGAAAACATTGGTTCGGGTACAAACGCTAACATATGTAATGCAACCCAATTTGATACTATAAATTATAAAAATTTGATTAAGGTGCAACAGCAGCCAATTAAATCGCTGAAACATCTTGACGCAAAATAAAGGTGTTATTTTTAAACAATGCCCGTGTTTCGTGTTTCTAATTGATAGATCGTCAATATTTTAGCTTGAAATTAGTTTTAAAAAACAACTATAATTTACATTTTGGTTAATTTAGGAAACTCAAACAAATTTCACCGCCCGAAGAAAAATCAGGGTTTTCTATTGATGTGTTATATTAATAGTATGACTCTTTTTCTTTTCTACGAATTAATAGATTTATGTGAAAATTTTGCATTAAAAAAAAAGCTATTAGGTGATTATTAATTTTTCTGATTATGGAATATTTAACTGTGACAGGGTACAAGATTGCGTACTGAAATTTTTTTATGCCTTCGAGTTTAGGAAGCAGATAAAAATTGAATTAGACATTTCAGTACATAAGGAGGAGAAAAAAAAATTGAAGTCAGTATTAACATTTTAATTGTAATAGCTATATTAAGTGTTTTAGTGTCAGGAAACGATGCAATGGTAACTGTGTAAACAGTTCGTGGGATTAATGAGTGGTAGGCATATAGCATATATTTATGTGTGTGTGTGTGTGTGTGACATTAAGTGAATTTAATTTTCACAATTTTAAGCTTAATTGACAAATAGTGGTTAGTACGGGGGAGGGTCCCCGTACCATCCACTACTTGTGGATTAAACTTTTGAATGCCGTTTTTTGATCTAGACCAGGAGCCGAGCAACTCCTGGCCCAGCACCTCCAGAGGTATTGATTTGGAATGGGAACTTGGAGGACTTTGTGACCACGACAGATTTAACGAGCACCAGTCACCATTAGCGTACACGGTGGAACTTCGACCGGCAGTCATCGGATCATCGGATCTATGATTTTCCAGTAAAAAATCCAAATCTTTACCAATCAAGCAACCACGGCCTTTTCTTTAGACTCATAAAACTTGCTTTCATTTGTTTAGGCATTCAGTTGTTGCATACTTAAATGGTACTCTTCAAAGCAATTTTGATCCACGCAAAGCGCAACATTGCATGCTTTACAAACTATTGTAGAACGCTTCTGAATATTTTTTTTGGCGCACATTCCACATCTTCTTCGTTTCTTTTCATCAGAGGACCAATGCGACATCATATCAAGACGTGGAAACTTGTTTACACGTTCAACTTTCTTCTCTAATT
The DNA here is from genome assembly GCF_026930045.1 of Uloborus diversus. Taxonomy (NCBI): domain Eukaryota; kingdom Metazoa; phylum Arthropoda; class Arachnida; order Araneae; family Uloboridae; genus Uloborus; species Uloborus diversus. The sequence continues at coordinate 23,920,650 of NC_072738.1, forward strand.
TTGAACCATTTGCAGCTATCATTTGACGAATTAGCTTCATCCTGAAATCTTTGTGTTTCTCTTGAGGATGATTTAATTTGTATAAAATATAAGCATTTAGTACAGAAAGATCCAAGAGGTGAAAAAATAATTTCTTCGTCCATTTTAAGGATCGTCTCCCAAACGTATAACTGTTTGCCATACGATCACTGAGATCCACGAAGCCCATATTTTCATTATAGTCCTTTATAATTTCTGGTTTGGAGTTGTTACCAATCAGTTCGTTATTAGTTGGCGGTTTATGCATATTACTGAGCATATATACTTCTCTCTTATCTCTCCAACATAATGCTGTCGTTCCTAAGGAATAACGTGAAACTATTTCACCTTTTTGCATTTTTTTCTTGCTTACTTCCTTCGGGAAACTTTTTCTGTTTTTTCTTATGGTGCCACAAGAGTTAATTTTAAAATCTTCATGTAATTCTAAAAACAGCTCTGGTGAAGAAAAAAAAATGTCCATGTATAGTTTGTGTCCGCGGTTTTTGACACATTGGGCCATTTTTGTTACCACATTGTGGGATGCGGAAAGCTTTTTATTTTCCTGATCTTTTCCTAAATATACATTCATATCATACGTGTATCCATTTTTATCGCTTATTTTGTACATTTTTATTCCCCACTGCTTCCGTTTGTTTGGTATATATTGACGAAACAGTACTTTACCTTTAAATTTAACAATAACTTCATCGATTGCCAATTGTTCCGTTGGATCATACACCGACTTAAAAGCATTGTTTAATAATTCAAAAACTTTTCGAATTTTCCACAGTCTATCATAACTACTATTTTTTCCAGGTTTTGATTCGTTGTTCTCGAAATGCAAGTATTTTAAAATTTCAAGAAATCTGTCTCGAGTCATGGCTTTTCTAAAAATGGGAGTGTCAATGAGTTCATCGTTCGACCAATAATCAGAAATCGAGTCTTTGTATATATGTCCCATTAAAAGAACTAAACCAAAAAATACATTAATTTCTTCAGTAGTGACAGCAGTCCAATCAGGAGCATGTTTCCTCTTTTTTGAGAGAATCGAAGATATTGCTGCAGTTGTTTGGTTTCTGTAACGATTCGTCTCATCACATAATAAAGTGGTTAGAGCTTCTGAGAGAAAAACCTGTAAATAATCAATCTCTCTTTTCAATCCGGGTTCAGCTCCTGATTTCACTCCATTTTTTCCAGTAAATGCGTGGACTTGAATTTCATCTGTTTCAGCTGGCACTTTCCAAATAAATTTTTTATCAGCTGCATTCGTATTGGGTAAATTATTTTCATCATTAGATGTATTCGTTGTGTTTAAGGATTCATTTCCATTAAAAGATTCTTCTAATAAGGAGATATCATTTTCTTCCAAGCAGTGGGAATCACTATCTGCATAATTCTCGCTATCTAAATCATTCATAAGTTTTTCAATTTCTTCCTCACTAAGTCCTTTTCTACGATACATTTTCGAAAAAGCATTAGATTTAGAGCAATTGAGAAAATCGAGTTCGATATGTGAATAGTAAAGAAAGAGAAGAAATTCTCCCACTTATACGCTCCAAATATACAACAAAAAGGTAAGCTAAAATGCGCCAAGGTAAAGAAGACCCCTTCATTTCGCCAAATTTCTTATCAGCACCTGCTCTGCATGCTTCACTGAGCACTGCTAATCCTTCGAAGAATGTCTCCAAATTTCCCCTCGCAAGCAACCTGCCGAAGGGGGGAAGGAACTACCCTGGTACAACTGCTGTACCGACGCCGTAGTAAGGTCCAAACTATTTTGCGGTACAAATGCTGTACCGCCGTATTTAAAAGGTTTTAAAGGAACGCAATTTTCAACGCAAAAAAATGAGACATCAGACTAATTCGGATGTTTCTATACATATTTAAACACTTTTTAAAAAAATTACAAAAAAAAAAAAAAAAAAAAAAATTAGTAATTGGTGTTTACAGTTATTATTAAAAACTATTCTTTTGAAATTTGCTATAAGAACAAATACCTTCGCATATAAGAGTCTCATCTCGTTACGGTTTAGCGATGCATAAATGTATATGAATTTAAAAGGTCTATTTTACTTAATTATTTTTATTTAATGAACTGATTCGGTTTGTGATTTTAAAATTTTCTTATTCCTTAAAACATTTGCAAGGGAAAAAATGCCGATAAAAATCAAGATCCATTCAACGAAAGACCAGTTGATTAGAAAATAGCTAACTTTCAACTGTTGAATCAATCCACCCCTCGCATTTTGAGTTGAAAATATATGCCTTATTTTTTCAACTAACAATATATTCTTTTCAACACAAAATAGAATAGTATTTCAATTTGTCTTTTCCAATAAGATGTAATTAATTTATGAGTAATTATAAAATAAATGTTTATAATTAGTAATAACTTGTATTTTGAAACTAGTTTCTTAAATAACTAGCACGAACAGATATTTAGTGACTTAATGCATGCGTAGTATTGTTGTGTAATGAACGGTTAAAAAATGAATTATTAGGGAAAAAATAATAAGAAACAAGAAGTTTAGGCAATAAATTATCCTACTTTCCGTTATACCAACAGCGATTTTTTAGATCAATATTTTCTCCATTAGATGAGATTGCAAATTCTATCAAAGATAGCTTTTTAACATTTTAAAAAATAATTCAAAACAACAAAATATTCATTTCTTATGCACAAAAAAAAAAAAAAAAAAAAAAAACAAATTTTATGGTGTAGAATACGTAATGTGATCACAAAAAATACCGAATACAGGTATTCCGAGCAATTTCGTAGAACCAGTATTAACTGTGGTAAAAATCTTGGTACTTTCAGTTTTAGTTGCAAATAATAAAAGTATTTAACTAAAACGTTTCCTATTTAACTTGCTTGACATCTACTTTTATTATTAACGAATATTTCTAGAGGATCAACAAAACAACCTCTTTAAAATGAAACTTACTACAAAATTTTATTGTATAATTCTCGTCAAGAAAGAATCGTTAAGAAGTAAATATTTCAAAAAACCCTGTAAACAATGAATTTCGCAGCTGTAAATGAACCCATTGTAATAAATAAAAGAAATTGAGTCCACTTTTGAAATCATTATAGATGGCTTCAAGATTTTTTCTTCGGAAATTCAAGAAAAAGATAATTAAATTTATAAAAAATGACGAAAAAGGTAAGATAATTCGAAACTTTTTGAATGCAATCTAAAATAGACAGAAACATTATTTTGTTTATACATGTGCGTTTCTGTTAGTAGTTGATGCAAATTAATATTTTGGTTCAAATACTTTTTTTTTATATACTTATCAAATGTATATGAGTATATTGTATATTTTCAATATAAATTTTTTAGGAGCCGAATCAGTAGTTGATTCTTTAGTTACGCTGAAGCTTCCTTATAGTATTATTATATAGTAAAATATGAGAAGAGCGGAAAATTGAACAATTATAAAATTTGAGAACTTACATTCATGCCAAAGTTTTAAGTATTCATGTTGAAGAAAAGAGAAAATTAAACGAACACATAAAATGCACAAATTATTCAACTTCAATTCCTACCACATGTCTGGAAAACTTAGGTGACGAGGAGCCAGGGTTGTCAACTCTTATCAGAAAGTCAAGTGATCCTTCGACTGTGACGTCACAAATGAGATTAAAAGGCCACGTGACCATTGCTATTTTCCACTGCTGAGTGAGTAAAGGCATTTGTATAATTTTTATGTCATTTCTGATCAAAACCATGGGTTATAAAGGCTCAAAAAAAGTATGTAAGTAAAAAAATAAATGAAACAATCGAAAAATTACGTTTTCAAAGGTAAAAGAAAAACATTTTTACCTGATAAAACCCCTAAATTTACCCCCAAAAATTTTATCCCTCTAAAAAATCCCATTCTAAAATTTTCTAAATTTCTAAAAAAAACAAGTTGGAAACCCTGCGATGAGCAACGAAAAAGTAGACTAGAACCCACGCACGATCGGTTTAGATCCCCCCTCCCAGAACGTTAGTGATTCATGCTGCCATCTAGTGGATTTTACAGGAGTCAACAAATAATTGCGTAGCTTACGAGGACCAGCTGCCTCTTTTTTTCCCGGTAGAAAGAAAGAGGCATAGGCGTCGGAGCCGGGGGAGCTGGGGGAGCTTGAGCTCCCCCTGGAATATTTCTGACCGGCTGCGCTCCCCCGGAAAATTCTCGCACAGCAGCTTTCTGTCGTACATTGTTTACCTCAAATCTGATTTCAAAATTGTGATTTGCCTTTTCAAAGAATTTCCACCTAATAAGCAACAAAAGCAGGGGACAGACGGAGTGTTAGTGCACTTGAGTCCACCTTAACCCTTTTTCTCACTGTTTACACACCTCTTGATTCCCGGAAGAAAAATAAAAGAATTTTAGACAAGCTATCCTACCGGCTGCGGAAAAGTGGTCTTTGCCCCGCGGCCAGCAAAAATCAGTACCAGTACCGATAGGGGTTTGCTCCCCCCCTTGAGTTCGTGTTTCGGGAGCGGCATCGCAGTTTAGTTCACATTCTGGTTTTGCCTCACATGCCGTTTTTTTGTCACGTTATCACAAAAAGGATAGTGAGTCAGTTTGTCATTTAAATATGAATAATATGGAAAGTGTTACAGACATAAGTATAAAAAAAGGTTACTAAGGTAAGCAACTTGTTCAAATCAAATGATTTCAACTTTCCAGAAACTTATCTTAGTTTAAGATATCTGGCTTCTTAAGGCACAATGTAAAGAATTTCCAGCGGAGTCCTTTGAAACTGGTTGATTAAAATAAACTTGCAAAATATAACGTGAAAGTTAAACTAAAAGACCAAGTGGTCTTGTTCTTTATTCATTGCAATTACCTACATCAAAAAAAAAAAAAAAAAAAAAACTCGGGGAGGGAGGAATCCCCATTTACAAATCAATTTGTTTATTTATTTATTTTACTTCGTTTATTTCCATCTTTTATCATTTTTCACTCCTTCATAAAAAAAATAAGCCCATAACAAAGAAAAATCTTTAAAGACTTCCCAAAAGTCTATGTAGTTACAAAACAAGAAACAGTCCTAAACTAATTCTCGAGGGATCATGAACGTACATATGTTTCGGGTTTAAGTTCTATGTTTCGATCAAAAGGTACCATCAGATCGCAAAAATGTCATTGTTCGATGATCTATCGAAACCGAAAGTAATCTGTTGCCAGATAGAGACCCTGTAGCGCCCGAAATAGATATTATTCAAACAAATTTTTTATTTATTTTTGATGGGAAATATTATCAAAAGAAACAACATAAATCGGTGGCGTACTCAGAAATTACTTTTGTAGGCGCAAATCATTGCTGTGATAAAAAATGCAATTTTTAGAACTACCCCACTGTAAAAAATTTAAAAAAAAAATGTGCCCGTTACTTTGTTTCATTTTAAACCGTCATTGATAGATTTTTTTCATGAAGGTATAAAACTGCAAGGATAAATAACATTCAAAGAATACTAAAGGTACAGGAACACTACAGGAACAAAAATTCACATAAATCAAAATCGGTGAAATCTTCACTATTATAATATTCCTAAAATCTTTCAATGATTAATACAACTGTTTCTACGTAAAAATCAGTTTTAAAAAATGCGAGTTCATTGAAATAAAAAATTTTGAACATAATACTTTACGAAATAAGAGTTATTCATTTTTTTTTTTTTTTTTGCTTTCCTAATTTACGATTTTTTTGTCACATACAGATATATTTTCATGCCGAAATTGTAACTTTTCATTTATTATTTTTCATTTATTAAAAAAGCTCCTACAATATTTTATAGATTCTCTCAAAGACTTTTACTAAAATTTATCTGAACAATAAAATATATATCGAACACTTCATTTTAACACATTTCCAACGTTCTGTTTCTCCACGCTCCTGTTTCATCTTCTTCCCTTTTTCTAGTTCTCAGAAAATAAGAGAGTCTTCTAAATGCTACGCTGCCGAAGTCCTCCCTTTCCTTCAAAATTATTACAGACGAGCGCCTAAAATTTTGTTTTCAGGACTTGGTTAACTGAAAATTTCCGAAAGAGAGTCCCTGAATACCTTGTTCTCCAACAACATGGGAAATTAAATAATATTCCTTTTTTGGGAATTCAATTTCAAAAAATTGCTCGGCGCCTAACCAGGGGCTGATTACGATTACTGGGCCTGATTGCCAGGGCCTGATTACAATTAGTCGGCCTAATTGGCCTGGCCTAAGGGGCCCCAAATTACTGAAATAATTATGCATAGCATTACAACTATACGAAAAAATTCCATGTATTTTTAAAAGTAATAATCATAAAAAAATGACATTTTATTTAGAAAAGAACTTTCTTAAAGGAGAATTTTTATTAATTCTGCCACTAGCGAATTTACCATGCCACAATTTCGAGCGCCCCGAAGGGGATTCGTGAATGCACATGATAAATAATTTACATAGTTCTGGGCCCCGAAAATGCATTCCGACAGTGCTAATAGAGTCTTCAGGGAGCCCTGAAATTATTGCAGGCCTAGGGCCTCACATTTTGTTATTCGGGACCTGCCTCTAACGCTAATAAATATCATCCGCAGTCGCGTTTTTTGGAGATTATAATTTCGAAAAAAATAAGGAGAAGGAACCTCTGAACCTTTTCTGATAACATCATTGAAGAACGCTCCCTAGGACAACTTTGAAAAATTACCAGAGTAGAGCCCTAGTACAGCCTTTTCCCCTGACATCATTGAAGATTGTCTACAATAGCGATTTTAGATCTTCAAATTCGAAATATTGAGAGGGAAATGCAAATCGATTTGAAAATTCGATCGAGGACAATCCCTCGAGTCATATTACTAGTTTCACTAACGTCAACAAATATGGTATATAATCCGCTTTTAAGACATTAATTTCGAAAATTTTTCAGGGAAATTTATTCGAACCTTTTTTTCTCTTAACATTCCAAAAATCGCTTAAAAACTCGTTTTTAGAACAAGAATTTTGAAATTTACCCTTATACGCGGTCATCTTCGAGTACTGGCCGATCCCCTTTCAAAACCAGAGTTTTATCACCTCATTATCTCCATATACGATGTATTTATTAAATATGATTGAAAATTTTGCTGGGAAAGAGAGAGAGAGAGAGATGGAGAGAGAAAAGCTTTGAGAAGCTAATATCTTATGGGGAAAAAATTTAAGTGCCCCCCCCCCTTAAATTATTTTCTGGTTATGGCATAATGTGTCTCAGCTCCCCCTACTTCCACCAAGTTCCTACGCCTCTGGAAAGAGGGGGGGGGGGGCTAAGCCCCCCAAGGCCGCCGTGTGGGCATTCAGGAGGACTTGTCCCTCCCCCTCCCCGATATTTCAGAAGGGGGCATTCTAGTCTAGAGGCTTAATTTTAAGGTGATATTACAGGCGTAATAGAAAAAAAGAACAGCTAGTTTCACTATCCATTTTTATCAGTTTTTTTATTAATACTTTAAAAGTATAAAAATGCATAATAGTGGGAAAACAAAAATTAAAAAGTGTAGTTGGAGGAGGTTGGCAAAGTAGGGACTCTAAAAAAGGGGGGTCTCCTGGTTGACGTGATTCTAATCCTCCAGATGATCTGAAACATAAAGTCAAGGTAAATTCTTATTTAACAAGGATGTAGAATTGTCTGGACGTTGCCGATTAAATTTTTTTTTCCACAAAATGGTGTCTTTTTGAAAAAAAAAAGTTCATTTTTTGTCTCCTTTTTTGAACTAGTTTTTCTTTTTAAAGTAATAAAAGTCAAAAATTTCAAATACCCGTACGTGGGGACAATTTTGATAGTACTAAGAAAGTTTGTACAAAATTTCAAGTAAATCCGTGTATTAGAACTTAAGATATTTTGTTAACCGTATCGAAAAAACTAGTTTCGAGAAAAATGCTTTTAAAGCAGGGCTGCGGAGTCGGAAGGAAAATGGCCGACTCCGACCCCGACTCCTGGATTTTTAAACGCCCGACTCAGACTCCAACTCCGAACATTTTTAACTGTATTTTTTCAACTCCCTCTCTCCCTTCAGGGGAAGGGGGAAAGCCTCTAAACAGTGAAATATTAATTCCTTTTTATGAAAATTTCACATTTTGTTTTTTATTGTAAACCCAAAACGCATACAACGTTAGAAATTCAATTTAAAAATCAAATTTTCCAATAGTTACGAGTTTAAAAGTGAGATGACTTAAAAATCCCTTAAAAAATTGAAAAGAATTATCTGTCATTTGGCCCCCTTTAATGTTTAACAAATAGATATTGATCAAATCGTGTGCTTTCTATTTTTGAAAGCTGTATCTTGTGAGGAAAAAAGCTTTTTTTCCAAATCCAAATTCTTGAGAATGGGTGGTTTACCCCGCTTGACACCTATCCGGTAGATGACACCCAAAGTTAATTTCAGAGTTTATAAAAAATATAAATATTTTAATTCTGAAAACTTTCACGAATATATTTTAAATTATATTTCATCAATAAAATGTCAACGAAAATAGGGCACATATACGTCAAGAGCTATTTTTACAGAAAATGCAGCGGTATACAAATTTGTACGAATAGCTTTTACTATACCTATAACATTCTTCTTCGCTAAATTTTTAATTTAAATTTCATTGGCTGCTTTAGAATTAACCTTAATATAAAGATTTTAAGATTAACAGCAATAATTGAGTGTATTGTAATCAAGAAACTATTTACATTATTTTGTTCCATACTTTTTAATGAGAACCAAGCTTATAGAAATAGTCTCAATAAAGAAAAAAACATTAGATTATTTCATTGGATCTTTTGGATTCGTGCTTTCGCGCCAGAATTTCTTTGAATTTGCCAATCACTCTTAAAAGTTTCAACCTTAGCTACGGGCCTCGACTTACTAATTTGTTACGTTTCTTTAACTCCTTTATAACTGAAATCGAACAAAAGACTATATTTCTATTTTTATTTGAAAGTGATTACTTGAAAATGTTAGGCAACAAAACCGTTTGCTGACAGTTGCTATTAGTTAATAGTCCAGTTGCATACTTAAGGAAAAAGACATTCCGTGGGAAATTTCGTGAGGAAATTGTGAGACCAATTTTAATGCATTTCTTATGGCCTATGTAACTATGCCTCACCGGGTGTTTTGCTTGAATTTGTGTCAGACGTCCTGTGTGACGTCATTAATCCAAGATGGCGGCTGCACTAGATGTCGATGAAAATTTTCGGTTTTAACTCATTTTTGAGGCATATTATGAAATTTTTTCAACTTATATTACATATTTAACACTTTAATACTATTAAATTTCAAATTTAAAAACAAATTGTTTATATAAAATAAGTTATTTATTTTGCTATTTTTGACTTTTGATACTGATTTTATGAACTTTTTTAGTAACCAATAGCAGTTAAAAAATATTTTGGAACGCTTGTACGATTAAATCAAATTTATTATTCCAAAAAACCTTTAAAATTATTTACATACACGTGTTTTGGTGTTATAAGAAACATTTTTATTTTTTTTTAATGTAGAAAAAATTTACAACTTCCGTCACTTCATATCGGGAGCAATGACGATTTTATTTTTTACATTTTATGTACTCTAAGTAATGAATAATTTATTTAAACTCTGATTTTAATTCAAAAATATAGATTTAGAAGTAAACAAACAGTCCTCACTTAAAGTTCTTCATCTGAAGTGTCATCAATATCACTTTGTTGGCTGGGGAGGGGTGGGGGGTGCTTTTCACATAAGTCCCATCACCCCCACACACACAAAGTTCAGTGCATGAAATGAGATTTGCATTTGCATGAAACAATGCATTTGCCTTTTACACAGCTACATCGAACTAGTTTCAAGATGGATTCAGACGCACAAGGAAGTATACATATAACTGAAGCCTAGAAATTGTCTTTCTTTTCCCATCCGAAGTCTAACGGTGATGGTGATTTCGAGTGCTGCTGGTGAGCAAGACGCCACTTTAATACCTGATAATGTGCTCTTAAAATGTATGGGGACAAAGATTCTCTTGTAGGAGGCAAATTTTCATTTTGAGCCTCTAGCTTGGAAAACATGAACCAACGAAGTACTTCAATATCTGAAATCTTAGTCAGCGGCACATGCACGGAGCAAATAAATCCTTCAGTAGCAACTTTATTGTTTGCACTAAATTCTTCGGTTGACCCCAGATGACTCAAAGCATCAAGAGTATTTTTGTCTGCCGTCTTATAAATTTTCAAAAAAGGTGGTTTCCCTTCTTAGCAAGTGAACCTGCTGTATCACATCCTGATAGAGCAAGGAGTCCTAATATTCGTTGAGTTTTTTTTGTCCTCTAATGCGGTCATAATTCCTTTAATATCTCACTTTCAGTTTTCTTACCTTTTAATACTTCCCCAAATAATGAACATTTGGGTTTACTTGTCTTTGCAATTTTATAGGACGTTATTTCAGTCAGGGACTGAGGTAATGTCAAAAGGGAAAGGGCTGCTGAAGGTGTGGTAAGAGAAAGTGGAATTTTTCTATCCGAATCTTTTTTCTGTTCATAAGGTACCATTACAATGCCATGCAAAGTACCCTTCCCATAAGATGTGTCTTCAAGAAAATCAATGTTACCTGCAGCATAAAATAATCTTGCTTTTATTAGATCAGGAGGAGTATAGATTCCGCCACTCTCATCCATGCGCCTTTATTACCTCATTCGCGATCTGTGTTTCCAAGCGTAGAACTTAAGCATAATCAATCGAAACACCTATTTTATGTAAAAAAATCAATTATATATTTCCTTCGGGTAGCAGAGTGCATGTTAAGGCCAACACCAACTTGCAAAGGCATATCTCGGGCTTGTCGATGAACAGTTTCTTTCGAAGCTTGGTACGGAGACAGTATTTAATACATGAACTAGCTGCGTCGCCCGGCTTTGCACGGTCTACCTCGGAAATAAAAGTTATGTGAAGTGACGCGTGTTCAACAATCAGGCTTGAACAAAAAAAAAAAAAAAAAAAAAATCAGTAAAATTTTGCGGCAAATTGCGGAAAAATAACCAAAAATTAAACATTTTAAATCTTCCGATTACAGGAAAAGCCTTAAAACAAAAGCCAAATTTTATTTCTTCATGTTCGAGAAAAAAATGGCAACAGCTCTTTCATCTCAATGATTTTCTTCACGCTGTAAATTTTAATAAAAGCGTTCATCCGGAAAGTTGAGTTGAAGCACTGAATAATAATTTGAATGGAGGAAAGCCTTCGAAAAATATGGATTTTATTTTGAAATCTAAGAGTCATAATTAATAATTTTTAATTGATATCTCCGCTAATTATTATCGGAGGATTATGTTAAATAGCCAAACATGAAGACGGGAAGATGACGAATCCATCGATACCTGGTTCGATGGTCAGTTCACTGTCGTTCGGGAGAAGAAGCTTGGACATAGATAGATAGATACTCAGATTTTATATGTATAAGATATGTGTGATAGTCTTTTAGCTTTATTCAGCACGATATTGTTCTGCACCTCATAAATAGAATTAATTTCGAATTTTACGTTGCAGCACCATTTAAAAAATGATCAACTTCGGTTGGAACGGCATCAACTATCTGTTTCTGTTCAAGAGATCCTGTAAATGTCCATTTCTGATCAGATAAAACTGCTTTGCGTAAAATGTTTGCAGCTTCAAAGATAGTTCTCATGTTTTTTCCAATGTCTATAAAATCATCTTCTGCATTAGATAGGGTAAAATCTACAGTTACCTTTAAAGATACGCGTTGCGACTCATTTACACTTTTTTGGATTACTAAATATAGCGTCATCAATTTCTTCTTGAATGAAATTTTTAATTTCTTTTCACGTTTTATTTTTTCTTCTATTTTTCTTTACAATTGACTGATAATTCATTTCAAGTCTGTTATTGTAGTAACATTTCCCTGAACAAGAAAATTATTTAATGCACACAGAAATTCTACGTCTGTTGCTTCATTAGAAACGTCTTGTGACTTTGTTACTACATCAGGATCGCAATTTTTTCGTAAAATATTAAATACATGTTTTGCCCAGCAAGATTTATGGTATAAAACGTTCTTTGCATGATGGTCTCCTGGATCTGTACAGTCACTGAGTTTAATTTTGAAATTGGAAATTTCAATGGCTTTTTTTAATTGCTGACCTGCAGAATCTTTTTTATCGCCACCGATGGTTTTCTTACACCGCCTTTTCCGAGGCAGAAAAAACTTATTTTTGTCACCAACGACAATTTTGGATAGTAGTTTTGGTGTGTAGCCTACAACATTTTCTTCATGAATGGAAGCAGAACAAGATGGTTTATTCTTTTACATTTCGTGTGATTTCTTACTTCTGTCCATACTTGCTTTATGAGTGCACTTCTTGTAGCATTTTGCATGCCATGATGCATTTTCATTTTTCAATTCTTTTACGGTTACATTCGTTAATTTATCAGTAAGTAATGTCTATAATCTTTGTCATTTCATTCTACTCTCTTCTTGATACATTCTAATACTTTATCTTAACCAATGGGTTTAACTAATGGGCACTTCTTAATCTGACAAAAAAGTAGTTTATAATTAATTTGTAGCCCTGCTTTTTTGAAGATGGAGGCAAAGAAACTTGTAAATGAGTTTCTGGGAGAGAAGACATCGTGAATAAAATAGCAGTGATAAGCTACGGAAAAATAACCGTACTTGTAGATTTGCAGACTATTCACCAACGAACCGGCAAACAATATTTTCTCTACTCAAAAGCTTTATCTTCTACTCTCCCTACAAATTCCTTAAGGGCACCCCTGATGTACAATATTCACACCCAGTCAAAGAGTTTAGCGGGTGAGGGGGTATACAGGTTGTTAGAATTCTGTTAAACGAGTATACAGTCGAACCTCGTTAAAACTAACTGAAAGGGACCTTCAAAGTGAATTTGTCTCAACAGCAGCTCGTTTTATCCGAAAAACAATAGTGTTAGGTGTGTTAATTGATTTTAAACAGAAGGACGGGGATTGCAAATGTAGTTCGCTTTAGCAGTAGTTCGTTGTGATCGTGTTCGAATTAACGAGGTTCGACTGTACTAATGTTTAGTGATCTTAGCCTGAAAATTAAAAGTATTTTTAACTGCGAAATCCCACTTGAGGTACTTTTAAAGCAGCTAATTCTGAGAGCCAAAGTGAAAACAGAAGATTTATCAGAATTTTTTTAAAAAATAAGTTAATAAACAAATAAATCAAATATTTTGCTTTTAATTTATAGTAAGAAGATGAATTGAATATTAATCAAGTAAATTCACCAGAAAATTATCAGAAAATACCCAAAAATTAACTCATAATTGCAAAAAGTCATCAAAGCCGCCATCTTGGATTGATGACGTCATACAGGCCGTATGACACAAATTCAAGCAAAACACCCGGTGAGGCATAGTTACACAGGCCATAACGAATATAAAAAAACTGGTCTCACAATTTCCTCACGAAATTTCCCACGGAATGTAGTATGCCCCCCTACTATAAGTTAAAAAGCAAGCAAACTAGGGGACGGCTACAGAAAGTTCGGTTAGCACTCAAGCTAGCTGATTGCCACAACGGCAGTTATTTTTTATTAGAATCTTTTTATACATGTAACCGAACCATTGATATTCAGTTTTTAAAAAAATACAAAGAGACTCAGTAAAAAAGAAAGAAAAAAGGAAACCCGGAGTCGGATTCGGCATGTTTTCCAACGACTCCGACTACTTCACCCCAAAATCAGTCCGACTCCGACTCCACAGCCCTGTTTTAAAGTTCACAGTCTCATTTCAGCAAAAGAGTTTATGTCAACAAAATTAACTGTAACTCCAAAAATAATTTGAATTTCCATAAATCCTCTCAGAAACTTATTCTTAAAGGTTTAATCTCTGATAATATGGAGGGGAAAAAAATCGTTTTTTTTTTTTTTTTTTTTTAATTACTAGACTAGAATACCTCCTTAAGGACATTTCTGTACGCATTTTGTAGCTTTAATCGTATAATATGCACAGAAAAGAGAATATGTATCACTTGCCAATCTGGAAAACTTTGAAATATGGTAGGCCTACTAAGCCACCAGCCAAATAATAATGCTAAAATCAAAACATGACAAGCACAACGCCAGTCTCCACGGGGTCCATGTCTTTGAAAAAAAATTGGGAGGGGGGGGGGGTGCATGAGATGTAAATAAGGGTTCACGACTCTCCCGAGCCTGGATCCCATTTCTTTTCGTACCCTTTTGTACCTAATTGATCCAGACCGTCATCAGCGCCGGCCTTAACGTATTCGGGGCCCCATTGGAGAACTCTCTTGCGGGGCCCTTTGCAGAATAATTGCATTTAATTTGCGACAAAACCAGAATTAGAGTGAATTTACATATTGAAAATTTCTAGATTCGCCATTTAGTGCTTTGACAAAAAGTTATTTCCCAAATGCTACAAAACCTAAAAAATGAAATTTTGGACTATCTTTGTTCACGTCTGCAAGGGGGCAGGTCGGGTGATCTCCCCTGAAAAATTTTATGAATTGCAGTTTCAAAAACTCAGTTTTAGTCTGAAGAAGAAGTTAGAGATGGGAAAGAGGTTCAAAGTCCTCCCCCGAAAGAATTTTGAAAACTGAAGCCAAATAGCAAATTTAGGCAATTTTTGGTAAAATTAAGTTAAAGGGAATACTTGACGGAATTATTCCAAAACTAAAGTCAAATTTAAGCTCACTTTGACGATATTAGAAGATCCGATGAACCTCCGGAAATTTTTCGATATTGAAGTGTATAAACGCAATTTTAGGACATTTTGATAATGATAGTGGAAAGAAAAGATGACTTTTAAGTTTATTTAAAGGAAAGAAAAGGGGAGGTGTCCCGTGGAATTTTCTAAAAGCTAAAGGTTAATCTATCAGTGGTGATCTTAAGGAAAGGGGTGAAAGGTTCTGAACCGCTTCCCTGGAAATTTATCGAAGTCAGAATTTTGAAAAAAGAACTCGAGGCTACTTTTGGAGATATAAGGGCAGAGAGAAATCTCCCACTTTAGGAATGGAATATCCTTTGGAAATATTTTGAAATTGAAAACTTTAGGTTCAATTTAAGGCAATCTTTTCAAAACTCTAACGATCACGTTAAATTGAAAGAGCAGAGTTAGGAGAATTCCCATAGCATAATTTGTGGACCTTGAAGTTTTAAAATCCATATTTTAGGTTATATTTTGAGACTTTGCTGGAGGGATAAATGTTTAAAAAGCCCATTGCTCAGAAATGTTCAACATTGAAGGTCTAAAAAAGTATTTATTGTGATATAACTTATGTTCCAAGTAGGGACGGTTTTACGATCTAACAGTCTCCTTTTACTGCGAGGAGAGGGATGGGACGGCAGATCCCTATCTTGACGATATGGTGCTTCAGGACTAAAGAGAATTCGAGCATAGGCGGATTTAGCACTGAGTTCTTAGGGGGGCAGGATTTTTTTTTGGAGCAAAATTTTTAATTGCCCTCCCCCCCCCCATGTTTTTATCTGTTTTCTGTCATGCATAAGGCCATTCTTTACTTTCTTATGTGCCGTTTTCATTACTGTGTGTAATCGTGCTGTCCTTTTTGAATTGACCTTAAAAGAGAGGGGGCTGGTATTAAGAGAGTGACGCGGGGCTCCCTTTTAAGTGGGATATAGAATATCTCCAATTTTAGGGGACCCGGGGGTCTCGGGAGGAAATTATATAAAATGGATATAAAATTCTGCATTTTGAAGTCTTATAAGGGTTAATTGGAAATAATAGGCAAATCATCTTTTTTTTAAGTTTTACGCTTTAAAAGTGCTTTGTGATGCAAGTTAATACTTTAAAAGAAATGGTGCACAGATTTAGAGAATAGGTATCAAGAGAGTAACACACTACCCATTTGAACAATTCTTAATTTATACAAATTGAAGCACACTTTGCTTAGGAGTTTCAAAGACTTGTCTAATTATTTTCAAGCTTTGGTTAGTTAGATTGGGTTTTTGGCTCAAGGTCAAGAGCCCTGGTAGGCTATACTGCGCGAATTCTTTTCAGGGATTTTAGAACCAATAATTTGCACTTTCCAGTCTCTGAAATTGAGTTGTAGATTATACAGTTGTACAGTATTGTTCAAACTTTGTAAGAAACGGCTATTTTAAGTTTAAAAGAAAAAATAAACTTGAATTTCTCATTACAACTTTTTTTAAATTATAAGTAGAGCAGAAACGAAAAGGAATAGGGGTAGTGTATCATTTTTTTCCCGGGCTAAACAGATTAACAATATCCAGTAAAAGTAAGATAAAAGCAATCAATACAAAAGAATTTTCAAAATTCTGCATTCGGGATTAAATAAATAGCAAGATATGAAGCATGTGAGTCACAAAAAAAATTATTTCAAGTAATATGCTACAAACGCGAGAACCATGATTTTTGATGCATGATGTAGCAAGGAGCTGAATTTGACACATTTTGGCATTCCTCCCCCTACGATTTGTTAGAAATTTTAAAATTTAAGGTTTGTAGCTACACGTTTCCAAATATTCAAGGTTTTCAAGTACTTGAAAATGAAATTAGTTTTTCAAGCAGTTTCCATTTTTTTTAAGGAACGAATCACAATTTTTTGAGAGTTTGTTTATCTTATAGGCAAATTCGGCGCTACATGTAATTCACTCTTACCTGCAGATTTTTGTTTGATTTTTTGTAATCCTCTATAATATTAAAATCTGTTCGCGTCCGTCTGTCTGTCTGTCTGAAGATCGATCTTCTCAAGAACCGCTGCGAATCGAGAGTCCTACGAGATATCGATCAGTTCGAAATTTTCCAAAGAAAACATGAGGACCAATCTCGTAATTGTGCGACTTTAATTAGCGGAGATATTAATTAAAACATTAATTAACATAACGTTATTCAGGAATTTTTATTTCTTTCCTGTTGCCATTTTGCATATGGGTAAGCAAGTAAAATTCTAATAATTCTTTTAAAAGAGATTTTTTTTGGCTGCTGTCCAAATCTTAAAACAACGTTTCCATCTAGAACAGTGGTTCCCAACCTTTTTTGGCCCATCGCCCCTTTCGAGAGTTAAATTACACCTATCGCCCCCCACGTTCTTCCCTTAAAAACACAAATTAAATGGCGCTGATTTTAGTGAAGATTAATGTTATTGAACGCCTAATTTAGTTTAAAGCTGCAAAAAGTGCATGATAAACCAATAATTAGCTTTAAAACTGAATTTTTTTATTCTTAACCCCTCCCCCCCCACCCTCCAAAAAAGAAAGAAAAAACGTAATTTGAAGTGCTTTAATTAACAAACGTCATTTATATACTTAGCAAAAATAAGAATACTACATTTTTCAGTAACATGCTTTTTTTTTTTAAATTGAAATCCGGAAAAAAATAAAAAT
>NC_072738.1:23938111-24075094 GCF_026930045.1 Uloborus diversus
GCTATGCGCGTAACAGCACTGCCCGACTAACTAAAAGTGAGGCCCAATTCCCACAATGATTTGGAGACCCCCTGAAGGCTATTATTTAAAAAATGTGTGTATTTTTTGTATAGTTGTAATGCTATGCATAATTCTTTAAGTAATTTGGGGCCCCTTAGGAAGAGGGGGCCCCAGGCCCAGGTCTAGTAGGCCTGTGTGATAATCAGGCCCTGCGTAACAGACATCCAGACACAAAGATCCAGATATCCAGAGATCTAGACATACAGACTTTCAGCTTTATTATTAGTAAAGAAAAGAAAGACAGCAAAATTATTGATGTATTTGGGATTTCGTCCATTCTCAGTACTGTATTTCATTAATTCTCTCTTAACTCAAGTTCAATCCCCGGTATAGTTCTAATACTTGCAGTCCTTCAAGGTTAGCAAATTTCCTGAAGGATCGGTATAAATAGGCACAAAATTTCCCTCTTCTCAACATAAGCTGTCTCTAAACCTCACTACTTTACTTTGTTACTACAAATTGACTTTTTTTCTCTCTTTTTTTCGTTCTATTTTTTCTAGGAGGTAAGAGTTGTTCCTTAATGCCCTCTCCTTTGCCTTGGAACAGTCAATAATTGTAATCGATTCGAAAGTTATCAAAAAAAAAAAAGGAGAGTGTGGGGGAGGGGTGGAGAGAAGTTCAGCAACAAAAAGTCATCTACTACACTTTGTTGATACGTATATCAGAAAGAAAAAAAAAAAAAAAGAAAAGATTACACCAACAAAAGAAAAACTCCCCCATTCATAAGTTGGATGGTGGAAAATACTCGGCATAATTACACAAAATTATGTCAGTTTAACTGCTTCTTGGTTTCTCCACCAGAGGGACACCCCGTGATGCAGCTCGAACCACAGGGAGTCTATCCGTAAAGTAATGCCATTCTCCGCAATCCTAATAATAAATGAGTAGCGTGTGTGGTGGAGGCGTCTTTCAAGGATGAAGCGAGCTCTTTCTTCTGGTTTTTCAATGGACTATTGACATCACTGGCTCTCAGAATAGCACTCCTTTAAATTTCTCCCTCCCAGAGTTTAATTGTCATTCGCTGTTGCATTTGACAGAACAATGACAGAAGCCCTTAATTGAGGATGTTCTTAGATTGAATTCCTTTTGAATGGCTTCTTTTTTTCCCCCTCCGGTTTTCCGTATATCAAATTATTGAATGCAATGCCCTGTATTAACAATGGTTTCATCCTCCCCGCCCCCATGCGTGACAGTTGAATTTGTTCTTCTAGAATAAAATGAAATTTGGCAGTTCAACTCAAACTGATAATCCTAATATTAATAATAACCGATGATCGAATAACACACGCGTTTCAACAATGAAACTCGCGCCACGGCATGATCATTTCATAGTATGTTTTCGTAATGTTTAACATGCAGGGAAAAGCTTTACGGTGAGAAGGCTGAACTCGAACTGGTAACTTGACAGTGTTACTGGTAAGACTGTGTCATTTCAGGGGAATGAAGAAACGAAAACAATAAACGCTATCTACTGGAGTTAAGGATTAATCCACTGGTGTTAGGGTTAAAAGTTCAACTGAACTCGAACCGGTAACTTGACAGTGTTACTGGTAAGACTGTGTCATTTCAGGGGAATGAAGAAACGAAACAATAAACGCTATCTACTGGAGTTAAGGATTAATCCACTGGTGTTAGGGTTAAAAGTTCAACTGAACTCGAACCGGTAACTTGACAGTGTTACTGGTAAGACTGTGTCATTTCAGGGGAATGAAGAAACGAAAACAATAAACGCTATCTACTGGAGTTAAGGATTAATCCACTGGTGTTAGGGTTAAAAGTTCAACTGAACTCGAACCGGTAACTTGACAGTGTTACTGGTAAGACTGTGTCATTTCAGGGGAATGAAGAAACGAAAACAATAAACGCTATCTACTGGAGTTAAGGATTAATCCACTGGTGTTAGGGTTAAAAGTTCAACTATCAAAATATCACCAAACAGGCAATGACTTCGTTCAAATGTAGAAGCAATTTTCATCCGTCATTTCTTGACGGGCGATTTTCTAGCAATAATAATAATCATCATCGGTGTTTAAGTAAAGGTTACCAAGCCCACAAAAAATCATTAAAGGACTACAGTATTTAAATTTTCAAATTATTTATTTCTTAATATAGAAGAGAAACTAATAATGCAATTACAAAGGTAAATAAGTGTCTACTGTGAAATTATAGAATCAAAAAAGCAACTTATAATATTTTATCCCTTAATAGCTTTGTAGTTTAATTTCGCTATACTAATGTCTCAAAACTGTGAGGTTTTGGAGTTTGTGACCGGGATGAGAGGTCATTATAACCGCATGACCTCCCCCCCCCCCAAAAAAAAAAAAAAAATTATTCTTCAAATTTTGTCTGACGATGACCATGATTGTCTACGAAAACATCTTTGTCGTATCAACGTGGTTCCTGACCCTTTCTGCACTTTGTGTGATCTCCACGAAGTAATGGACATGCCTCATTTGTCCAGATGTCCTGCTCTCCCACGGACATCCATCTGGGAACGCTATTGGATTGCTCGTTTTCATTTATAGTTTTGTTGCTATCCTTTTGATATTCAACTGTCTTTAAATGTGCCATTGGAAATAAAATAAAAAAAAATATTTTGTCTGACGATTCGGAAAATTTAGAGACACAATTGCAACATTGAAAATTTTAAATGCCCGAATCTCTCTTTCCATTAGATGTAAAATGCATATCCGTATTTTAATATTCAGCAAAATTTGTTCCTTTCTGCAAATTCAGAATTTCCTCTCTCCCAAAAATTGAGGTTCGGGGTGCAACATTTTGTACCAAAATGAAACTCTAATTGAATAGGAAGCATTTATCGTTGGACCGAATTATAATTAAAAGAAATAAGATTTTGTCCAAATTTACTTCACTTCACACTCTAGGGTCCCACCCCACTAGGATACCACACATGGTTTTGCCGGTGCAATTGGCCTTGCAGTCAGTTCTGTTTTTTTTTTTTTTTTTAAATTCAGACCAGGAACCGAGCAATCTCTGATCCTGCGACTCGAGGATTATGGATTTGAAAAATGTCCACAAATAGTATGAATAATGCTTGAGTCACAGAGACTAAATTTCGATTCTCAAGTGTTGCGCCTGCGCATTGCGTTATTTTTTCGCTAAGTCTAAATTCACCAATAGGAAAAATCATAATAATTTCAATTTGTTACTGGAAAGTAGCCTCTTATTTAAAGAGTGCTTCCTCCCCTTCCTTTAAAATAGTTGCTATTAGGTAATAAAATGATTTTCAGAGAACAGATTTTCGGACTTTTTAGTATGGTCTAAGATCCGTCTCACATCGATCTACTCTCATCGAGTTTCCTCACTAGTCATGCATCATAATAATTCAGATAAAATAGTCTAGATAAAAATACCACAAACAAGATGGTATAGGGTTGTCCAAGTAAAAGTGTGCAGATCATAAAGTTATCCTGATTTAAAGTTTAAAAAATTGAGTTATTTTCCTGATTTTCTGCCGGTATCTTCAATTTGTGTATGTGGGACAGCAGAGCTCGTGAGAAACATTGGGTGCAGTCGAACTGGCCGCCAAGTTCTCAAGTTCCTCCCTTTAAACCTGGTGATCCAAACATTCTAAATCAGTCAATTATCGACAGAAAGAACATTATATTTCCACCTCTGCACATAAAACTGAGTCTCATGATGCAATTCGTTAAAGCTTTGCCAATTGAAGGAGACTGTTTCAAGTATCTCATTTTGGTATTTCCTAGCCTGTCATTTGTAAAGATCAAGGCAAGTGTTTTTGATTGTCCACAGATTCAGCAGCTAGTTAAAGATGAAACTTTCATCAGAACTATGTCAAAAATTCAAAAGAAGGCTTGGTTGGCATTCAAAAACATTGTTACAGTCTTTCTTGGAAATACACTAGCGCACAATTACGTCGAAATTGTCCAACAACTCTTGGAGAGAGCTTCAAAACGATTGGTTGCCACATGAGCATCAAATTGCATTTTTTACCTTGCCATCTTGCAAATTAACAGACAATTTTTGGTGCAGTCTGTGGTGATGCAGACAGGGTGAGCGATTCCACCATGATTTAAAGGTCATAGAGACAGGATATCAAGGTAGATAGGATGCACAGCACATATGATGGTTGACTATTGCTGGAGCATCAAGAGAGAATGTCCACAGATTAAACACTAAAGAAAAAGCTATCAACGAAAATGTTTATCTTAATTTGTAAAAATACACAATTTTACTTCTATTGTAATAGCCTTTGTATGAATAAAACTGTTCATTGTAAACAGCGCTTTTGGTAAGTTTTTACTTTATTTTCTCTTACATGCACAATTTGTATGAGTCTTGAGGGTACCTTGTAGGTTGAAACGTTGACGGGATAGACAAAAACTGATTATTTTTGGATCCAGAGGCCAAAAGTTAGTTAAAAACAATTCACAGATTTAAGACAATGAAATTGCTTTTCCCCAGTGCAATCATTGACTATGTTGAATAGACAGAGTAAAATTTTTCAAATAATTTTATTCCGCTCATTGAACGAAAAAAATAAGTTGCTGAAATTTGATTCTCACTGAAATCCCACTCATAGCTGCAGGATATGCTTTTTTCCACAAGAATAAACGGAAATTATTACCCTCAAGAAACAATCCAAGCTTGAAACGAGTTCATTAAAACGTCTCGTTGTCGAAGAAACCATCACTAGCAGCTGGCATGGAAGAAACCGAACCTCTCAGAAGAAAACGGTTTCTTTTTACTCTTAAAAAAAAACGACTGTGAGAATCCTGTGATTTTTCTCTTTTTCTTCTTGGTCGTTACTGAACGCGGTGCTCTTCTTCACACAGCAGGAGATACATTGTTGTCATCTACGCAGCAATGACTCCTCACCCTCATTAAGCTTTATCCTACGGCTGTTTCTCCTCATCTCCCCCGCTTTTGAGGGGGGGGGGGAGGAATCCCCCTGTTTCCGGATTGAAATTTTTTTTTTTTCGGAAAGATTCGGAATCGACCACTGCAGTGCTGCAATATCCGAATTTGCAACGAAATCGACGACACATTTTTAGTTTTAGTTTCGTTTTTGAAAAATGGCATCACACCGGAAAAGCAGGTAATGCAATAGCCGATTATAGCAAATTCGACGACACATTTTTAGGTAAAGAAATTTAAATAGAGAGTAGGCAGAGAGTGGTAATAAGGAGATGAAATTGAGGTCGGAATGGGGTCATTTCCTTCAGTCAAAAGTACTACTTTTAATCACTGAAATTGATAGAATAAGCAAAAATAATAACATGGGCCCAGAAAATACTTTCATTTTCCCAACAGTTATTTTTTAATTAATTTTTTTAAATGTCCGATTTTTCAAACAAGGCGTGGTCTGGATGACGTCACTAATGATGCATTTTGGTGCATCTTTCTACAGTGTTTCCACGTTATGATATCAAGAAGAGAATCAAACAATGGAGTCGTTTCCAAAATTTTAAAAGTATTTTTTTTCTGAAAGAGCATGCTTAAAAACATAGTAGGATCCGACCATTTTTTAAATAATTTATTTAAGTGTAATATTTTTAAAAAAATACTTAAATAGGTGCGCTTTCATTGTTTACAAATCTTGCCGATGACAACAAATGATGAAATGCCATTTAGTGTTGCCATTCACAAAGCAAAATATTTAAATCGCATCTTTACTCACGTGTATTGGCAACGATATGGTTGACAGCAAGCGTAAAGTGCAATATTTGATTCACTTGTTGATTATCATAACGTGGAACGTGGTAGAAAGATGCGCCAAAATGCATCATTTGTGACGTCATCAAGACCACGCCTTGTTTGAAAAATTGGACATTTTAAAAAAATAATTTAAAAATAACTGTTGGGAAAACAAAAATATTTTCTAGGTCTTTTTTTTTTTTTTTTTTGAGCAATCACATTTGTTTCTTGTTATCTCACTTTCTCACTTGACGGTTTTGAATTCCTATGATTTTATTTTCTCACCGCCTCCCTCTGCCAGCACCACCGTCGGCGTCGTCCGGCCTCACGATGCTGCTCCTCTAGCGAAACCGTCACCAGGTTGCGTCAATATCCTACACTTACACGCATACATACACGCAATTACACACGCACCCACACACACAAAAAGACATACATAGACACCTACACACACATACACACACACCTACACAAACACACAATTACCCAAACACTCATGCCTGCACACAGACACAAACACTCATAACTACACACACATACACATACCCTCCCCCACACCCATACACACAACTACCCCCACACACACACATGCCTACACACACATATACATATCCCACATACACAAACACACACGTCTACATACACACACACACTCGTGATTGCGAAAAACATAATTTGAATTCAAGATGTCAAAATTCAATTTTTTTTTTTTTTTTTTTGTTTGTTTATTCTATCAATTTCAGTGACTAAAAGTGGTACTTTTGACTGAAGGAAACAACCCCATTGCGCTCTACGCTTGCTATCAACCATATCGTTGCCAATACACGTGAGTAAAGATGCGAATTAAATATTTTGCTCTGTGAATGGCAAAACTGAATTGCATTTCATCATTTGTGATGCCTTCGGCCATAAATATAAACAATGAAAGCGAACTGATTTAAATATTTTTTTTTTTAATATTAAACCTAAGCAAATTATTTTAAAAAAACCCTCAAATCCTATGTTTTTAAACATGCTCTTTCAGAAAAAAATACTTTTAAATTTTTGGAAACTACCCCATTATGGGATACAGTAGTGCAATGATATGCAGGGTTATGATAACAACCAAATAAAGTTGATGGCGGATTGGTTTACGTTTTAATTCATGTTGTAATGCAATTTCAAAAACGTGCCTCATAAACTTGCAACAATATCTAAGTTTAAATTAACTACCAATTGAGATTCAGTGATACAATGTTATGAATCAAAATGTGTCTCAAGATATTTAACAAGAAACTAAGGATCTTGGGATACAGCGGTGCAACTTCCAGCTTCAATTTCTTAGTATAGCGGGGCCTCTCTATGTAATTTCTTTACTCTGTGCTTTTAGATCCACTTTTGTTTTGAAAAATGGTATCACGCAGGAAACGTAGTATATCCAATAGCCAATTTACAGTTAAATTGAAACATTTTTTTGGTCCACCTTTGCTTTGAAAAATGATATCGCGCATTAGACGTAGGATATCCAATAGCCAAATTACAGTTAAATCCAAAAATGTTTAAGTTTAATTTTGTTTTGAAAATTTTTATCACACGGGAAACATTGGACATCCAATTAGCCAATTAACAGTTAAATCGAAACATTTTCTGATCTAATTTGGTTTTGAAAACTGGCATCACGCAGGAGACGTAGGATATCCAACAGCCAATTAACATTTAAATCGAAACATTTTTAGGTCTACATTTGTTTTCAAAAATGGTATCACACAGGAACCGTAGGATATGAAATAGCTGATTTACAGAAAAATCGATCCGTTCCACACCATCACCGTCGACCGGGTCCTCACGATGCTGCTCCTATAGCGAAAGCCGTCTCCAGGTTGCATCCATGTCCTACACACACGCGCATACATACACAACTACACACACACGCACACATACACAATTACACACACACGCACACATACACACACATACATCTACACACACATACACAAACACATGCACACACGCATACATACAGACACTTACACACATACACACAACTACCCACACATTCATGCCTGCACACAGACACAAACACATATGCCTACACACATATACACATACCCCCCCCACACACACATTCATACACACAACTACCCACACATTCATGCCTGCACACAGACACAAACACATATGCCTACACACATATACACATACCCCCCCCCACACACACACATTCATACACACAACTACCCACACATTCATGCCTGCACAGAGACACAAACACATATGCCTACACACACATACACATACCCCCCCCACACACACATTCATACACACAACTACCCACACACTTATGCCAGCACACAGACACAAACACACATTCCTACACACACACACACGCCTACATATACACACTCGTGATTGCGGAAAACATAATTTGAATTCAAGATGTCAAAATTCAAATTAATTTTTTTTTTTTTTTTTGCTTATTCTATCAATTTTAGTGGCTGAAAATAGTACTTCAGACTGAAAGAAACAACCCTATACGAGGATAACAGTCTATTTCTTTTTACATTCGAATGAGAAATTTAATCCATTTTTATCAACTCACAATCACTATCGAGAGTCAATAAATTTCTTTCCTGCTGAAGTACCTTACTGATAAATCAATTCGTGGTTATGTTGAATGTTGCTTGCGCTATCTTTGAATCAATTTATTCAGTTTTATGGTTGTAGATAACAATTGAACTTTAAATTTTCGATCCCGAAAAATGGACGAGGGAGCGCCCTCTATCCTCTTCTCCTTCAAACTCCTCTTTTTACTCGTTTCTTATTTATAAAAAACTCGTCCAAAGTTTAATTTTTAAAAGTTCTAACTTCGAAACCTCCGCTCCCTCCCCCCCCCCCAAAAACATCCCTCTTCATAACGTCAACGAAGGAAGTAAAAAACTTTCTCTCATTTCGTAAAAGGGGGGGGGCACGCAAAAGTTTCAGTTGTCTTGGGGCGTTGAAGATTATCTACTCCTCGAATAGAAAGTTCATAAAGTTTAATTTTTTAGTTGAACTTGGTGAATAGGAGGGGGGGGGGGGGGTTAGTGCGAAAATAGAACAAAACGCCGGTCAAGTGTTTTTCCCGGTACACATTTTTGACCCAGTACGCCACTGTCTATCACCCCAATGCA
Source organism: Uloborus diversus (assembly GCF_026930045.1). NCBI lineage: Eukaryota > Metazoa > Arthropoda > Arachnida > Araneae > Uloboridae > Uloborus > Uloborus diversus. The sequence goes on from NC_072738.1 coordinate 23,947,000, forward strand.
CGAAAAATTATTCAAATCAACAGTTTCTTATTGTTAATTCTCTATCTTTAAAGTATTTATCAGTTAAAGTGTGGAATTAATTCATTCACAACTCACAGAAATATCGTTTTGTACTAAGAAGGCAAAAAGCTTCATTTAAAAAAACGTAATATCGACACGAAACAAAAAATAGCATAGACATCGGAAAGGGGAGGGGGGAATAATTTTTTTTTTTTTTTTTTTTTTTTCTGTTTTGAAAAAGTATAAGTCTTAATTAGTACGATTTCGCTCTGATTACTTAAACTTTTATTTGCTTTTTTTTTTTTTTTTTTCAAAAATGTCATTTTGTTGCACATGGAATGCTTGTTCCGAGCAAGCTCATGCTTGTCAAAGCTTCGAATTTTGTAACTCTGCAGATTTTAAGCTTAAAAACATCAGTCATTAAATAAGGCAGTGAGAAGCAAATTGATATAATTGGAGAATTTCAAGTTTTGAGTGAAACGCGTTTAAAGATAACTTTCTAGGTAAGTTTTCATTGATTTTTTTTTTTTTTTCTAAATCATGCTGTACAGCAGCACCTACCCGGGCTACTATCTCTTGTCCCAAGACAGAGGAGAGGTTCACCTACCATTTCTGCCGGTTATCTCCAAATTTAATAAGCACCCTGGAAGTCGTGCGTTACCCATATCAGGTTTTTTTCTCAAAGTCCCTCAAGCCAGCGTATAAGTGGCAGGTCACTCTCTTATATGTCCTAAAGCAGCGGTGCCCAACGTACGGCCCGCGGAGCCTGTTGTTTTATTTCCTGTTACAAATCGAAAAGCACAATTTGTGAAAACGTTTCAAATTTGGAGCCAAATATGCAGACATTGGTTTCTGAAAAACAGATGCATTTAAGATATTTTTTAAGCTGATGCATAAGCATCAAGCAATGATATAACAACACAATCATTTGTTTTAGTTTTCTTTCCTTTTTCCATACTTTCGCATGCTATTTAGAAAAGAATGAAATAGTTAGAAATTTTATTTGTGCCCCCCCCCCTTCAGAAAAAAGAAAGAGCGCACCCCCCCTAAATACAGTAAGCACCCTCCAAAGCAAGAACCCCCCCCCCCAAAAAACGGGAAAAATACCCCTTAAAACAATCTACCCCCGCCCCAAAAAAAAATTCAATGGCACAGTCTTCGCCATGACACTCCCCCTCCCCTAAATGAACACCCCTGGGTATTAAAATAATTAGTTATCCAACGTTTTGAAGCACAAAAAATGTTAATTACAGTAGACTCGTGTTTCGGTGTTATAAGGAACATCTTATTCAATGCAAAGAAGTATGATCTTGTGGATGAAAAAAGTTATCAGCAGGGCTAGGATCTTGATTTTTTTTTCGGCCAATTTTTCCCTTTTGGACATTGTTTATGATTTGTGAGGTTATTTTTATTTAATTAAATCAATTAATTTATTTAACTTCTTTGAAAGCAATTCTTTTTTTTTTTTTTTGAGCAATCATGGTTTTGAGCAATCACGATTGCTTATTGCTTTCATTTGACTGTTTTGATGTGCTATCATTTTATTTTCCCATCAGCACCCTCTGCCAGTCTGCCAGCACCACCGTCGCGTCGACAGGCCGCACGATGCTGCTCCTCTAGCGAAAACCGTCTCCAGGTTGCGTCCATATCCTACACACACACGCATACACACATTCGCCTACACACACTCACGCTTGCGCATAGACACAAACACACACTCCTACACACACACACATTCATGTCTGCACACAGACACAGACACATATTCCTACATACACACACACACGAACGCCTACACACACGCGCGTACACACACAGCACTGCATACACAACACGCACACACATGCATACATACACACACATACGCGCCCACACACATGCATACATACACAAACACACACGCGCATTCATACACACACGCTCGTGATTGCGAAAAGCATAATTTGAAATCAAGATGCCATAAATTCTTTTTTTTTTTTTTTAACCGACTTCAAAAAGGAGGCGGTTATCAGTTCATACCGTATGTATGTTTTTTTTTTTTTTTGTTTGTCCACTCATAGCATCTCACCTAGTGAACCGATTTTGATTATTCTTTTTTTAATGGATAGGGGATGGCTCAACTTAGGTCCCATTACTTTGTTTGACCATATTTGTTCTTTAGAAAAAAAGTTATGGGCAAAAAACAGTACATTTTATGCAATTTCCCTATTAAATGATTAAAATGATATTATAGCGAAGTACGCACTTTTCATCCGTGGATAACGGTGGCTCAGTGATAGAATTCTCGCCTCCCACACGAGCGACTCGGGTTCAAATCCCGACTAGGACAAAGTGAATTTTACTAAAATTTCGTTTCTACTGTTTCTCGTATTTTCTCGAATGTTCTATTGATTTCTGTATCTTTCCAAGTCTGGAAAGTTCCAGCACTTTCTCAAGTTGTATATAAGGAGATGTAACGTGCATTCGTGGTTCTGAATAAAGATCTCGAGTTGAGACTAACGAGTATTCGCTTCATTTGGCTTTCACATTGTCTTCGCTATCTTCATCTACACGACAATATGAAACTCATTGTTATAAAAGTTTGGTGCCACATATAATAGTAATTGTAATGATAATTTTGAATAAAGGCTTTTCTAAACCAATACAGTGATATAGAGTCGAACTTCTTACTTTTACTAAAATATCTACATTTACACTAAAAAGAATGAAATAAAAAAATTTTGAAAAAAAAAATAGAACCGACTTCAAAATTGCTCTAAAAAGTGAAAAATAATTTTATTCTTTAAACACCATCGATAATGCTTTTAAACATAATTTTTGAAGTTGGCGCAAAAACGATAGATAAAATCATTCACAGTCTTAACTCAACTACAACTATAAATTTAACCAGACCCCGTTTCTTCACTATCACATAAATTATGTATTGATGACAACATATTTGAATAACGATATAAATGGTTCGTTCGTAACTTTGGATGCTTTTCTGAAAAAAATATGAACAAAGCATGGTTACACTGGATTTTACGTTTTGTTTTTGCGCTAACTTCAAAAATTATGTTTAAAAGCATTATCGATGGTGTTTAAAGAATAAAATTATTTTTCACTTTTTAGAGCAATTTTGAAGTCGGTTCTATTTTTTTTTTCAAAATTTTTTTATTGCATCATAGATTCCCCCTCCCCCTTTTTTGGCTCTTCCGACTTAAATGTTAGTGGATTTTTTTTTTTTTTTTTTTGTGAATGCAAAATGTTGACATTCATATCCTCAAGCAAATTTCGGGCATTTTAACTGGAAAAAAGGCAAAATTGGAAATAAAAGAAATTTCTGTTGGGAACTTGAAATTTTAAATGTGTTACAATAGCAAATATATTGACGAGGAACAGAGTTGGTTAAGGTGTAAGAAATTGCTTTCGGAAGATAGATTTTCTTTCGGTTTTAAGAAAATTAAAGAAATGACTGTCATTTTTGTTAATTTATAGAAGCTTTTCTTGCAAGTCTTAAACAGCCTAGTCGTCTAGCCCTGGTTATTAGCAAGAAAAGTATAACTTCAACAGATCACTATGCTTTTCTGTTAAAATACTAATTTCATGGTCATCAAAGCCTGATTACCGCACCGCCCGGCTAAGCTTCGGTCTGGAACCCCACCTTCCTAAATTGTCTCAAAATTACTAAAAGAATTATGCATCGTATTAAAACTATACGAAAAATACATGTGGGTCGTTCTTCAAAAAGTGTAACTTTTCTGTCATACGCCTTTTACAGAAAAAACTTTAAAGAACAATTCATTTAACAATGCTTTTTAATTTCATCAACAATATATCTATTTAAACCTGCCAACAGTTTTTTAATAATAATTTTTATTTTTGTATATTTTTGGTTCACAACATGTGAATTCTCCCCTCCGTGGCATGTCACACACCTTGTGTGACTGTTTATGTTGCTTAATAACGTATTTAATTAAAAGTATATACTTATTTATTGATAATTCCTTTCACAAGTGTCTCAAATACTAATTGTTTAAGTATATTTAATTTTTAATTTTTGTATTTTAGTTCGTTTTTTTAGGATAAGTAGTCATGTCACACAAAAAATGCTTACCTCCGTTACCCAAACTTAAAATGCCATTCCTCTATAACGCGTGTCAGTAATGACATCAAATTTTATTTTCCATAATACAAGGAAGTCCCCCTTGTTTATTTTCAGCCATAGTTGAAGTTGTGAGATTTTTGTCGAAACACAGAGATAGATTTTGCTGTAAAAACTTAGTGTGGTTATTTTGACTACTCACCTCCGCGAACTCAAATTTCAGGGATGTAAGTTAATGTAAAAAAAGAAGTGAACATGTTTTCATATGCTTGACATGTGCAGATTGTAGCAACGAAGAAAAAACATATTTCCCAGAAAAATGTATCCATTAGGCTTATATTAATGGAAAATTCCTCACCTACGTGAATCTCATATCAATGTCATTTGTGAGATGAAAATAAATGATGCAAGGGAAAACAAACAAACTTAGGCATTCTATCACAATTATAAATTGCCAGGATATATTCAAATTTACTAAATACTATTTTCACACACTTGAACTAAAACGATAACTACTAATTAAGCCGTACATTAATTAAGAGAGCTTAATATGAAATTCCCACTAATCATTAAAATAGCTCATTGTTTGCGCAATTAACAAAATTACTACTTTGATATTAAATTGGTCTCAATTTTTAAACACTATAAATAATTTCTGTTCTTTTTTTCGGTGAACAAGGCGTTTTTTATTTTTTTATTTATGAGTAAAATGATTGGAACTCAGCAGGGTCATTGTTTATGGTTACTTCTAGTAGGTAACACTTTTATCTAAGAATAAAAAAAAGAAAACAAAAGGTATCGAAATGGAAAAATATTTGCGTTCAAAAGTTACGTTTTCTGTAGTTTAAATTTAGTTCTATGTGTTTTAAAAATATTATTAAAAAAATAATGATTTGTTAATTGGAAAAAAAAAAACTTCCTTTTAGGAACTTTTTCTATTCATTCTGCCAGTAGCGAATTTACCATGTCGCAAGTATGAGGCCCCCCAAAATGAGGCCCAATTCCGACGGGCTCCAAACTTGTATATCAACCACTGCATTTCTTTATAGATTCTTCAGGGGGCCTTTAAATCATTGTGGGCCTAGGGTCTCACTTTTAGCTAGTCGGGCCCAGCAGAAAAGTCAAATTTGATAGTAAACTGTGTTCTGTTTTTGTATTTTGCTAGCTAAAAACTGCAATATAAGTTATAAGCGCGCGTCACATGTTATAATTTTACCTCTGAAAATAACACGGATTCAGTAACTTGTTTGGCACTTAATTTTCCCTGCAACAACAGACCATTCTAAATGAATCTTTTGAGGATGAATCTAAAATCTAGTCAATACAATTCTAAAGATTTTTTTTTTTTTTTTTGTGAGGTTAAGTTTAATTTGTTAATTAACAGATATCGTTGCCCCGCTGTCTGACTCTGGAACTTTAATTTAAATCTTGAATTCATTTTTCGATCTATTATCTTCTCAGAATCCGGCTTGCAAGTCTTCATAACAAGGGCAATTTCAACTTTTCTCGACCCTCTGAATGGTTGGTTAACGTCATATATTTCAATAATATCTGTCACGGTCAATGTTGCATTAACCTGTTAATATAAAAAATTACCAGCGACTTTATTAACCTAATTAATCACATTGACCATAGCACTTATATCCCTAATTTATATAGCCTTTTTATTAAGCACTTTTATTATACTTAGCCTGACTGTCACGGATAAATCTGAGGCCAGGTTTTGCTTCTGCAACTAGACTACTTAAAGACTTCTGGATTTCACTTAATGACTTACTTAATCATAAGGTACAGCTTAGAGCTGAAAAATTAAAATTCTAAAATAAAATTATTATTTCAGTTACGATGGAAAACAGCAAATTTCATGTGATTTCCCTATTAAAAGTTTAAATATAAACCCCATTGTTACAAATTTCGTTGCCTTGCAACAGTAATGTTAAAAACAATCATAATGAAAATTTTGAATCAATGCTTCTCTGAAGCAAGCATGAAATTAGCAAGAATAATCCTAGAGAGGGACATGGATTAAATTTTAGTGCAAACTGCTTAAAGTTTTAGACACGTATATAGGTTTGTTCTCTTTTAGTACCGAGCATATAATAAAATAAGGTGAAGTTTCATGATGGTAAAATTATTCTGTTTCAGAAATACATTTACACTAAAAAGAATAAAATAACAGAATTTTTTTTTAAATATTAAGCACTTTTCATAAGGCGCTCAAAAGGACAAAATAACTTTTCTGGGTCAGAAAGGACAATTTAAAAATTCCTATAGTTTTTGTAAATTCCAAGGAAATGTCACCACAAACGAAGGAAAGAGCGGTTCTAGTCATTTCAAACCAAACTTTCCCATTAAGAAAAATCTGCATGTTTCAGCACTTAAGTTATGATTGAAAGCTAGATGATGATAAGAGAGAAATTCTCTTCATGACTTGAGCCGTCCTTTTCTTCGTTAGTGGTGACATTTTCCTTGGAATTTTCGAAAACTGCAGGAATTTTTGAATTGTCCTTTCTGACCTGGAAAAGCTATTTTGTCCTTTTGAGTGCCTTACGAAAAGTGCATAGTATTTTTTAAAAAATTCTGCTATTCTAATTATCTCAGACTTTAGTTAAGATTCATTTTAAAAAGTGAAGTTTTACAAGAAACTGCAAAACAATTGAACATATTGCAGAAAAATTCCTGCCACTTAGAAATTAAATGCTCACGGCACGGGCCTGGGCGTCTCTGCAGTGATCTGCTTTAAAAGTTATTTTTGGCAATTTTCAATCAATCCAAAAATTTAATAGCACCAGCAGTTTACAAGTCAAATTATTGTCTCGTGCACTGGCAGATTAAAAGCTTTTGTGTGCATGATGAAATAAAAAAAAAACTGCATTTTTGCTGGCCCATATAAAGAGATGCAAAATTCAATAGTTAATAGCCTGAAGGGGGGAGAGATTAGATTTGCTCGCATGACTGCGCTCCCCAGTCACCTGCCAACCCCCCCCCCCTCTCCCCTTCGTCTGACAGACAAGCACCTCCCGGGTCACGTGGTTCCGACCGTTCCCACGCCACGTCACACCATCTGCCGCTTGGCAATCAGCTGGAAGGGGCAGAAAAAAGAACCACAACACGGAATGGGGGGCAGACCAGACAGGCGATCAGCTGGGTCCGCTTTTTTGTTGTTTATTTTGGATGGGGAAAACGGGCCAATGATAGACACGGATTCAACCATTTCAACTCTAGTTTTCGACTGCCTGTTGCCATGCGCCTGAAGCTCAATTCTGGCCAGTAAAGCAGACGATGAAGTGAAATGATACATTGCAAAATAGAAAGGCAAAAAGCCGAACTAATTTAGGACCTAAGGTAGTTCGGATTTTCAAAAAAGAACCGAAACATAAGAAAATACAGTCTGTCATTGAATCAAATAAAATGGATATCCGGTTAAATCATGAATGAAAATAACATGCAGTGGCGCAGCAAAGGGGGGGGGGGAAACACCCCCCAGAGCCATTGGTTTTAACATAAATGCAAATTCTAATAAAGTAGTTCATGCATATGAAAGGGCTGTGTTGATCAAAAAACCCACCTCAGAAGGTATTTTGATCAAAAAATCTCCTTTGGAAGTTATTTTTCATCAAAAAAAAAAAAAAAAAAAACCCTCCAGAAAGTATTTTTGATCATAAACCCCCGCCAGAAGTTACATTTGATTTTTTTTAAAAAAAACCTCTATAAGGTTTTTTTTTTTATCAAAACCCCCTTCAGAAGGTATTTCTGGCTGCGCTGGTGATAACCTGCAACACAATACATAACGCTACTATTATGAAATAACATGTTTTATCAGAAATGAACTTTCAGTGTTTACAACATAAAGGGAAAATATTTACAGTACTGCATGAACTTTGTGAGGAACTATTATACCGTAAAGAACTTCTGCTAAATACACCGACTTCACATAAAGAAAGTTGAAATAATGTCTGTAAGGAAAAACTGACATAAACTCATTCTACAAAATCACTTATTTTCTGCTGATAGAGCTTTGGTGTGTTCGTATTTTTGGCATTCTACTGTATCAAGAGTGCAAAGTTGCAAAAAGTCCTGTACCTGTATAGCTGCATTTCCATATGTATAGAAAATAAACAAACCAATAAAATACAAAAAACTTATCTTAATATTCAAAATAAAACGCACTGCTTAGAAAATCACTTTTAGGTTTCAGAAGAAGCTTTCCATAAATTTAGTGTGAATTATTTTCCCTCCGTAGATCATGGATTAATGTTCCTAGAATATCGAAAATCTCTCTCTCTCATCTCCTTCTCTATTTATGTGAAGCAAAATGTACCAAATACAGGGGTACCTGGGAACCAGTGATGTTCCCATCAATTTTTCTGAGGGTATACTCACAATAATCCATTACGCACAATACCTGTATGCGATCATATGCATATGTTATAATATGAAAATCTTTGAAGCTTGAGGGTATACGCTATGTGTCTAAAAAATGTTTGAGAGTATACGGCGTATATAGAGTATACCTTATGGGAATAACCACTGTCTTAGGGAGGGGAGGGGGAGGGGCAATCGAGATGTTTCTCGTTTTTAGAAGTTCTCGTTATTGGGGAGGGGGCGGGCGTCTCTGCTAAACAAATAAATTAATCATACATTCATTAACCGCTATCAGTAGATCATAAACCTTACCAATTGTGCAAAGCTTGACCACGAAAAGAAGGCGGATGACCTTGAAGCGAAACATCATTAGTATCATCTGTAATAGGTAGAATCTGCCAGAAAGAACCGAAGGTCATCCGCCATCTTTTCGTGGTCAAACTGTAACAGCCTTTTGTATTTGTAACATTTGTTTTTTAAAGTGTTTACATTCAAAAGGACTCTTCTTAACGTCACTTGCGGGTATTGACCGTCACTGAGGGTACCGTAGCAGACGAACATCAGATTCTCCAGCGTCCATTACCACATGCATTTTTTCAGTTGAAAAATTTTTACTTCTATTTTAAAACGAGGTCTTTTGAATGCTTTTACTTAGAAATGTTAAGAATGATAAGCGTGTCATTTGATGTACGAAATATTCCCTTTATAATCATACTAGCAAAAATACCCGGCGTTGCCTGGGTCAGTAATAATTATGAGAAAAAATCGTTACTTGCTTTTTTTTTCTGGTTTAAGTGAAAGAATTTAAAACACATTTTTTTGACATGATTAAAAGTAGAGTTTCTTCCTTACCCATAAAAGTAAAATAGCAATAAGTATAATGAACAAAATAGTATTGATTTAGAAACGAAAGCACTATATTTAAGCATATACAAATTTCCAAAACATGAAATTATTCTTCTCATGTTTAAAAAGATTAATCTGTTGATACTTTTTTTTTTAACATGGATCTAAAACCTTCTCTATATTGCTATTGACGTTGCTCGTTATCCCCTTATACTTGCTTTAGTTATTTTGGGAAATTTCAATCATTGTGGGCTCTTGGTGCGATTTTACCGAATTTGCGGGAATCGTTTTGGGATATCTTCGATGATGCTCCCTCCTTTCCTTACTTTGTAAAAATGATGTATTAATTTTCGTTACAAAGATATTATCGCCAGGTGCTGAGATACTTTTGGTCACCATAAAATAGCGCTAAAGAGTTTCATTCGAAATGTTTCCAAAATAAGTAGCAAAATTTGGCGATTGTTTGAAATTGTGCAAAAAGGAAAAATTAATGGAAGTTTTTGTACTGTTTATGGATTAGCTTAATTTAGTTGCTGGATTATTTAACACAGTAAAAAAAGTTTTTTAAAGATTCTTTGATTGGCGATATTTTGTTTACATGGTGAAAACTGAGAAACATTATGACGTAGTCTTCGACTTCAAAAACAGCGACATTGAAAAAAGCTGCCAAATGCATCAGCTACGGAAATATTTCTGCAAACATTTTGGCGATCTGCTGGTTGATTGGATAATGAGTAAGTGTTCAATCAGCATAAATAATAATAAAAACCATTAATTACACTAAAGTTCCGTTTAAATGGAAAATGATCAGCCAAATCATGTATTATTTGCCAATCTTGTGCAAAAATCTTACTTCAAGATTTGACTTGAGAAAAGCCTTGAACAGTCACGAAAAGCAAAGATAGTCAACAATACAACAATAGTCGCTATCGACAGGGAGTTGAGATGATACACTAAATACTGTATTGAGTTTAGGAAAGTCTTCGAACATGGAACTAAAAAGCTCATAACTCGTTTTTTATTCTACTTAGAAATTTCGAATAAGTGCCATCTTCAGCAGAAAAATCAGAGCTTTCGATGGACATATAATGTAAATATGTGCAAGTATTTTTTCATCCCTATATTAGAGAATTTATACGAAAATTGTATTTTATTGCTCCCCTAAGGGGGGGGGTTTTGCCCCCCATAACGGGACGAAAACTACCCTATGTGTTATTCTGATGCATAAGCTATATTATTGTAAAGTTTCATCAAAATCCGTTCAGTAGTTTTTGCGTGAAAGAGTAACAAACATCCATACATCCAAACATCCATACATCCATACAGACAAACTTTCGCATATATAATAGTAGTAAGATTTTCCCGATTTTAAACCTCTTGGCTCCTCAGCAAAAAATAGGTAAAAACTCAAATTTTCTTGTCATTTATCCATTTTCTCAGCATTTTTCAAGCAACCGTAAGTCTGTCTGAGCATTAAGCATTACACATGTTCATCATGTACTCGTTTATAAAGTCCAGTGATAATTAAATAAAGAAATTTTTTTTCGCACTATACTAACATTTTGAATCAAAATACTCGCAAGCGAAAAGTCAAATGGACCATTGCCATTGCTGCCACCCACACCATGGGAGCAGCACACGAAATGTTATTTTCCACACTATGTCCTTTAGGATACTAGAGGCGTAAGGCAAGAACACCTGATCTTTCACCCCACTATTATTCCTTGGGGGACTAGGGTAAGGCCACCAGTAACCAGTAAGGGTTCCAACAGATTTGCAAATCATCAAGAAGGGTATCGTTGATGATAGTTAAAGGAACTGAATTGGAAATGAACATGAAAGTTAGTAGAAAAGGAAGTGGCCTGTTTAGCTAAAAAGTAACAGACAGTCATTAGTTTGGATTTATATAATAAGCCTTTTAGACGGATAAAACTGATGTTTCTGTGGCCCATGAATACGGTACAGACATCTAGCGTTATCAGAGAGAATTTTATGAGCCGCAGTTGGTATTTACAAGGCAGTGGTAGAAGTTTATGAACATCTACCACGAGGTCAGCTAGTGTTTCATGTTCATTTGAATTTAATAAGGCTTTGGTTTTGAAAATAAATAACTTTTGCACATTTTGAAGAGGAAAAAGGAATTTTGTCTATTACTCATCCTGTCTTTTACCGGGAATCATCAGATTTTTCGGTGTCTGCTACTGGGTGTCGGATTTTTTTTTTTTTATTTCGAATCTGAGCAAGAGAATCCAGAAGCAGCTAAACGTTAGATGAGATGTTTCGTGAGAGAAAAATAGTTTAAAAAATTCTAAATTCATTTAAAGTCTCAGAAAATTGAGCTAACCTGAGAGCGATGTCTTAAGCATGTCTGTGACTGGAGTGGTGCTGTTACCCTACTTGAAGAGACCCCAAGCTTTCAATGTTTAATATCATACTCGATTCAGCAGTTGAAAAATCGAGTTCATGAAGAAATTGGAAGAATTGGCACGAAGACGGTGAACAAAGCCTGATTGCATGACTGCATCCCTTGATTCAAATGTGATTCAGCCAAACGTAAATTTTAAAATTTGACGCAAATAACAATTTGGTATTACCAAGCAAATTTCAAGGCAGCATTGTTTTTCGTTGAATGATACACTTCGAGGATTTTTGTTTTTAATATCTTCATCCGATTGAAAATAAGATTGCGCAGAGAATTCAAAAACCAAAAAGTTTTTCATGGAACAGCAATTGTACTAGCCTATAGCGTTTAGAAACTAGAGATTACTTTTTGCTCTTGAAAATGTATGACTCATTTTATTTTAAAAACATTTATAAATGACAACATAGTTTGGCAATCAGGGGTGCCCACAAGGGGGGATTATGGCACAAGTTGCGCCATGAAATTTTTTTTTCGGGGGGGGGGGATTTTTAATTTTCTTTTTAAATTTATTTTTTGATTTATTTTTAATGAAAATTATTTATTTTATTTTATTTTCTCTGTTTATATTTTATTTCATTTATTCATTTAGTTTGTGTGTGTGTACGTCATTGGCGTAGCACAGAACTATTCTAATAAAATAATAATAATATTAATAATAATTAAAAAGAAAATGAATAAAAATTAATACATAAAAAATACTTAAAAATAAATCAATTCATTATTTAAAAAAATTAATAAAGCAAAAAAATAGAGCTAAAAAATAAAAAAGAGAAAGAGGGCTGAGATTTTGGGGGGGGGGGGGGGTCGGGGGGAATTTGCACTATTGAACTTGGGGGGGATATGGGCACCCCTGTGGGGGATTGTATCAATTCTACTGATTAGACTCTAGAATTTCACTTGAGAAAAAAAGAAAATAAGTCCAAATTTTATGTCCAACTTTACAAATTAAAATTTTCAAATGGATATCGCAATTATTCAAAAAGTAAAATTCAACTCTTCCCATCATATCAATTAGGGCAGGTACGCTCCATGTGCTTTCCTGGTTCATCTAGATTCATTTTGAATTTGGAAAACGTTTCTTCCATCACTGAAAAACGAATCAAAAACTGATGTTATTTAGTTGAGAAATTCTTTCTTCCACGTTGAAAACGAAAGGACCATTTACAGATCCTTGGTTAAACACATTTAAATTAAATTAAAACCACAAAACAATAAACCATTATTTTTCTTGCAATAAACTTACTTATTGCCTACAAAAAAGAACAGCAATGATAATTTAACAGTAAGAACTTTTCACATTCCATTTTACTGGTCTTCTGATCTATGTCATTATAAAAAAAGTATTCAATAACAATTTTCAAAAAATACAAAAGGGAATTAGGAAGCACCTTTACCAATCGTGTTTCCACAAAATCCTAAAAGCTATTAAGTCATTTATGTGAACGCTGTATAACACCTTACTTGGCTTGTATTGATAAAACCACGTCTCTGTCTATCAGCAAATTTTAAATCACTGTCAAAATAAAAGTTCGTTCAACAGAAATGTTCCTTCATTTTTCGGAAAAGGAAACTCGTAATCTATTCTTTGGGTGCCAACTCTGGGCTCTAAGATTTCCCGCTTCAAAGTTTTTTTTCGAATTCTTGAGCTTCGCTCGCATTATGAGTCTTTGCATTGTCATGAACATGAATATCTTTAAATCATTGGCTATGGATAGAGTAATTAAATCGTCAACAGATTATTCTATCCCTTATTGAAGTATCATCCAAGTGTACCTATTCTACCGTGGGAAAACCAAATCAGTGGCGTAGTGAGGAATTTCTAGCAGGATGACACACACATATACATCAGTATACATGTTTTATGGCTTCATTGGTGCATTACCACCCATCCCCAACTTAGCTACATCACTAAATCAAATGCAGTACCAGTGGCGGAGATTGGGGCTCATAAGTGGAGGGGGGGGGGGTAAAAAAAACAGACAACTAAAAGTCGTGAGACTTTTAGTGTAAGTAAAAAATGAAAAAAAAAAAAAAAAAAAGAAACAAAGAAAAAGTACGACATTTTATAAGGGCTTTGAGAAAATTGAACACATAAGTGGATATTGATGTAATTTAACTCACTGGTGGAACTTAATTCACGTTTTTCTTAAGATTTTGATAAATTTTATACACAATAAGTACACACAAGTTCTCCGAAGAAACACTTAGACATGAATTAGACTTACATTATTTACCCCCGAAGTATTTTGAGGTGTCACAGACACTTGGTAATAATTTTATTAAACAACTATAGATTGATAAAGTAAAACAATTGATTTACTAATATCTAAACAATGAATACATCAACTAAAAGTTATTACTTGTACTAAATAATGTTTCGTAAACAGATATACAAAGTAAAACAAAGAATTACGTTTTGAAAATTTTGACATTTCTGCTTTGTAATAATTTCTAATGAACCTCTTGTCTTTTCGTGTTTCATTACTATTGTTCCATTTTGTAAGTTTTATTTCCCTCGGTTTCCGATTTCCTCTCCAAAATAATTTCTTTTTACTGTACGTGTCTTTATCAAAATGCAAGCTCCGGCTTTTCGTTCGATCATTGACTCCTATGATCTCAACCACCTACTTTAACTATCTCCTTGATGTACGTGAGTTGCTTCCACCGTTCCTACCCCTCTTTCTCTTAACCCTGCATCCGCTAACGGAGCCTATTAAGTTGCTTTCGTTATTGCATTTATTTTTGTTTTGACCTCTATTAAAGAATAAGGTAAAAGGGTAAAAGGATGTTCTCATATCCTGTACTGAGAAGAAAAAAAAGTAGCTACCTGTAGAATAGTACGGCAATTTGATTTTGGCAATTTGCATATTAAAAAAATCGCTGCTCAGTTCGACCCTGTGTGGCATGTTATACATATTTATAAAGAATGATCGAGTAACGCTCCTGACGTCATTAACAATGAAACTCGCTCCACGCCATCCTAAGTTGATAATATTTTTTGGTAATGTTTGGCATGCAGAGAAATGCTTTATTTTGACGAGGCTGAACTGGATCCGGTATTTTAACTGTCTTACTGTTACGACTGTCATTTTAAGAGAATGAAGAAACGAAAAAGAGTGGTCAACAATGAACACTATCTACTGGAATGTAAGGTTCATCCACTGGAGTTAAGGTTAAAATTTCAACCGTCAAAATATCACCAAACAGGCAATGGCTTCGTTCGAATGTAGAAGCAATTTTCAACCGTCATACCTTGACGGGCGATTTTCTAGTAGTACTAGATTTAGTAAGAATGTACTTTGTACATCGATATAAAAAATTTCAAAATCCTTTTTTTTTAATGTCTTATTAGTGTTGTGTGTGTGTGAACTAGAGCAGAGTCATACCAGGAGCGCAGTTAGAACGGGTTGAGACTGAACTCCTCCTCCCCAGAAGTTTTGTTTTATCAACCAACTCTATAGCGAACTAGGACTCCCCCCGACGCTAAATTCTAGCGTTTGATGAGGACTTCTGTATTTTAGAAGTACAAGCAATTTAATACGCAAAAAAAAAAAAAAAAAAAAAAAAAAAAAAAAACTATTTTAAAACTAGAAAATCGCCCGTCAAGGTAGGACGAGTGAAAATTGCTTCTACATTTTTTGAACGAAGCCATTGCCTGTTTGGTGATAGTTAGTTTGATAGTTTAAATAGTAACCCTAACTCCAGTATGGATTAACCCTAAACTCCAGTAGATAGCGTTCATTGTTGACCGTTGTTTCACTTCTTCATTCCAACTGAAATGACACAGTCTTATTAGTAAAACAGTTTAGTTACCGGATCGAGTTCAGCCTTATCACAATCAAGCCTTTCCCTGCATGTTAAACATTACCAAAACATATTATCAAAGTATCATGCCGTGGTGCGAGTTTCATTGCTGAAACTCGCGGGTTACTCGATCATCGGCTATTATACATATGAGGATAATGCTAATGGAGTTTAAAATTTCAGTGAATTTTAAACTTCCTTAAGGGAATATTTAAATTCGATTTCCGATGGGAGAGGGGGAATGCTTTTTTTCTCCCTTTTTCACTAAAATAATAATAATAATAAAATAAATAAATGAAATCGCAAAAGTGGATGGCAACGTATTTCTGAATAATTTGACCTCAAGATACCATAGACTCCATGCAAGATACTTAACACCGATTGCGCTCGTGCGCAGCTGTGAAAACGAAATGTTCTCTGAGAATATATGAACGTCGCTCAAGATTTACTGAAATGGCTGAAGTCATTACATATATCCAGCAGCAGCCGAGTAAATAAACTTCGTTGCGATTTGGGAAACATCACTGCTGCTTAGATTTTGAAATTTTTTTATCACGATACTAAGAAAAAAAATGCAGTAACTTTACTAGAGAATGTCTAGGAAACGGAGATTCCATAAAATATTCTAGTAACGATACAGCTTCTTAAGTAGCATTGACAGGGTGTTTTAAAAAAATTTATGAAAGATTAGTTTCCTAGCAATTCTCAAGTACTACTACAGTTTTTATTTATTATTATTTATCTATTTTTTTTTTTTTTTTTTTTTTTTGTGTACCTGACAATAGCAGTGGCGGATTTACCGTGTCTCAATTGCGAGGGCCCCCGAAAATAATCTAAAACTGCGCGTGAGAAACAATTTATGTTAGACAAAGAGGCTCCTAAACGTGTCAATCAGTCACTGGAAAGTAGATCGTTGCAGAAATCGAACACGTCAGCTGTAATCAATATCATTATTTTCAAGTATTAATGTTAAATTACAAATTTAAAAAAAAAAAAAAAAACCCTCACTCAGATTATCGATTACAGTGGCCGCCGCTTATATGAATCACATTTGTTCCAAATCTTAGTTTTTATTCCATAAAGCAGCTGATTCAATAAATCGGCTAATTCAATAAAGCTAGATTTTATTGTTTTTGACAATTTGATTCATTAAAGCGGCTGATTCAATTAACCGGCGTCCACTGTATTAAGACGAATCTCGCGAGTTCGTACAGCCAGGGTTCATACTCTATTCGGATAGAAAAATTCCATGATTTTCCAAGACTTTTTCATGATTTCAATGAAAATTTTCATGACCTCGTTACGCGAAGAGAATAGCACTATTTAATCTCAAACTTGATAATTTTTTAGAAATGAGCATTAGCAAAACGTCTACATGAATGCTACGGCCTCATTGAAGCCCTTACTCGTAATGAGAAAAATATAAGTGTACACCTAAAAAACTAAACTATTCTTATTTGTCTTCATCATATAAATTTGAGTCAAGTAAAAATGCAGCAAAACGAATATGATGATCCTTAAATTGTCAGATATTTTATTTATAAACAGGCAGAATGATATTGAATGGGACAAAGGTTGAATGAGTCATCACTAAGTTTTCAATAAATTTGCTTCAAAAGTTGCTTTTTAGTGTCAACAGTGCATTTAATCATCCACGTTACTTGACAGTATTTTGATTCTTTTAAGTAAAGCCACATACATAGTTTAGTTTTTTATTTTCTAAATCAGATCTTTTCTGAAAAAACCGTTTTGTAATGAATCAATCTTATGATTCAAAAGTATACTTGTTTTGTTTATTTATTTGCAGATTTTCAAATGCATATAAATTAATAGAAACAAAAATTCCAGAACATGTTTGATTCCTGACATTGAACATAGCAGTGGGTCACATGGATTAGTTTTAAGGGCCGTATGTTGGGCACTACTGTTTTAGAGTATTAGAATTCCTCTTTTTCTGTATTCTATCGCCTGACTAAAGACCTTTATTCTCTAAAACCTTCAACAAATTAAGATAAATTCTGATAAGTTTAATAATAAAGTTCTTAAGAGTGATGGAATCGAACTCGGGTGCAATTGAATAGGTTTTTTTTTTTTTTTTTTTTGAGTGGGCGTGGCGAAACTAAGAACGTGAAATTTCGCTACTTAAGAATATGAAACATAAGAAGTGTTGAAACTAACAGTAAATTCAAAATAAATGATGTCCAAGCAGTAAAATCACATCGCAAAAAAAGACAAGCGGCTGCGACAGAAGTGGATGCAATGAGATTTCAAAATTCAGATTTGATTTTGAGATCGTTCAATTTTTCCACTTTTAATAGCTTTTATGTGCTATACTGTTAAATCACTCAAGATTTATAATGCTTCTTTAGTTACTGTTACTTTCTCTGTGTCCAGGACATTTTTCCATGACTTTCAATGAAAATTTCAATTTTCCATGACTTTTCCAGGTCTGAAATTCGCTTATTTTTTTTCCATGACTTTACAGGATTTCAATGATCCGTACGAACCCTGGAACACATATACATTTTAGATACATCGAAATTTTTTCTAGATAATGTGGGAAATAGGGAAAAGGAGATGATCAAATACTGAAATTTGGCAGCCGCAAAAGCAGAATCACGAGGGAAAATTGAAAAGCCTTGTATTAAATCAATTAAAAGTATTTTATTTGGTTCACAAAGAAAGACTGGCAGTAAATATTTTTTAAAGTAATCATTGAGCTTTCTCTCCCAGTTACAAATCGCGTTAATGATGAAAGCTTCGGAATTGTATTTAAAACCAGCTAAAAATGGTTATAATTCGAGTTCTATACAAGCTAGGAGTTCCAAAACAATTCCATGAAACGCAGAAAATATTGTACTTTCGATTGATTCTGTTGTTTCAAATGTACAAGTAAGCTTTCACTACCGAAATTCCGCACGGTTTTCAATTAATATCTTCGGTAACGCCTACATAGGAGGCTTGGAGACCCTCCTCCAGAAATGTTTTGGAATTGATGTCCGAAAAACGCCTAAATAAATGCGTTTTTAGAACATCAATTTTCCATTATTACTCCAACCGAACAACAAAAAATTCTTTTCAATTTCTTGCAGGGGACAAGATTGAAAGCGAGAAACATTTTTGAAGACCCTTCTTTTCTGCTTGACCACGAAAAAAAGGGGGGGGGGGAGAAAGAGAGGAGAACTTAATTTGCTAAGCAATAATCTGATGCATCTGTTAAGAAAATTTTAAATTAATGATTTCGTTTTGAAACGATGGAGATTTTTCTCCCAAAATTGCTCCTGACCCCTTCTGAACACCATTGCCTCGTGCTCACCAATGCAGGGTTCCCAAACTTTAACGATTCGCGGCACTCTTTGAAGAATTAGAATTTTCTCACGACATCCTATAGTCTAGTTTTACAATACATATTATTGTTATCATGGACACTTCGCTGCACCCCTCACCTCTTCTTGCGGCACCCAGTTCGAAAATCCCTGATCTAACGTATTATAATTATTACTATTTATTTATTCTTTTTTTTTTTTTTTTTTTGCTAAAATTTTGGAAATTATTTGTGAGCAAACTAAAACCACATAATATAACTACCTTTATTTAAATTTTTTTTCCGATTTGGGGGAGGGGGGGGTGTCTCGACCCCACCCCTATATACGCCCTTTTTACTCTTAAATTTCTGCTTCAAAACATACCAGGAGCAAATTTTATTTGAATACCTTGAAAATTTATGAAAAAAAGTTTCCCTAAAACAAAAAAAGTGAATCAGTTTTCAGAGAGAGGGAGAGAGAGAAGGGGGGGGGGGAACAATATTGTTTAATAATTTTTTTATACTTTACAACTTCGATATTAACCATATTTGTAGGTCAAGCATTCATTGGCGGTATTTTTATTTTTAAGTAATTTGGATCGTATTTTTCTGATTGTAAGCTGGGAACAAATCTGTGACTTGTTTTCAGCAGTTTTATCTTTCAAGGATTTGGAGAATTAAAGTTAAAACAATTGAAAGGTCTTTCAGTAGATTACTAAACTCCTTAAAAACCTGGCAGATACGCACAACAAGCCAAATTTGCCAAAACCACTTCCACTTGGCATTGCATAGGGGATGAGTTAGCCAAGAGGATTGACCTTTCTGAGGCGATTGATCTTTTCAGTCAGAAGAAAGCCTGTAAAAAATTTCAGAAATGTTTTTGTAGCTAGACTTTGTGGCAGATGAACAGTTATGAGCTATTATAACTGATTACCCCCCCCCCCCCCCCAAATACAAGTAAGTTAAATAATCAATCATATGAGAGGGAGAAGCAAGGGTGCCCATACAGGGAGGCAAGTGGGGGATCAAGCCCCCCCCTAGAAACAAGAACTTCCTTGCCTTTTTTTTTGCAAAAATGTAAAAACATTTCTTTTCCGGCCATTAATGAATAAGTTATTAAAAATGTCAAAAATTAAAAACTCTAAACTGCATCAAAATAAGTTTCTATGGGGGAAATTATCCTGCTAAACCATGAGGAAAATATCTGAGCCCCCCTCCCCCTTTGAAATTTTGCATACGGGGGCCCTTGGTGAGAACCAAAGGGATGTAAGTGGACATTTTCAAGTTTCAAGTAAAAGGAGTTTAAAGTTGCGATCCTAAGTAAGCTGTCATTGAAATTTGTTTCAAAATCATGCTGCACTGCATCATTTACCAGGGCTACTATTTCTTGACCAAAAATAGAGAGGTTTACCTTCCATTTGTACCGGTTAACTGCATATTTTTAATTTTGGCACTTGCATTCCTCTGCTTCTCACTGCCTCATATGTTCTTTAAGTAAAACAATGCGTAAATAAAACTTATATAATAGTTATCTTACTCAAAGCTTCTATTTTCAGTTTGAATTACATAATCATGTTATTGGTAAAAAATAGTCATGTAACTATAAATTAAACAACAACTGCAAAAAGAGGCATTTTTCACTGATCCTGCGACCAAGGCCCATAATTGAATGTAAGAGAAATGAGTTTGGGGTTCAAATTTCATCTCAAATTTTAGGGGCATGCTTTAGCTTATGTTTAAAAACAAAGCCAACTATACAGACTAAAGCTAGCCAGCTACTTCATATTATCAGCAAATTCAGCACCTTAGACAGTAAATTACCATGTACAGGGCTCCCAACAAATTTTTAGATAGTCCTGCAAAGTAGTGAAAATGTGACTGACCTTAGTCTGGCTTTGAGGTACAGAAATTAGGATTGCACTGATTAATCAGAAATCGCTCACTTTGCTGATTTTCTAATAATTGACTGAAAAAGAATACTTTAATGAAAACTACTTTTGCTTAGAGCAAGTAACTAGTGGCGAATGAATTTTGGGTAATTAATTGGAAGATTTTTTATTTTTTTTAGGGAACAATAAATTAATATTTTTTGGAGAAAAAATATACAAGTGGATGAAAGAGAGGTTGTAGGGAAAATCCAAAATAAAACTGAAATTTTAAAGGAAATAGGAGGCAAAGGAAGAGACTAGATTTTGAAAAAAAGCTGAACTTTTAGGGACTTGAAACAAAAAAAAAAAGAACCTTTAAAGGAAAAAGAAGACTAGTTGGGAGCCTTGCATATGTCCTTGTGTGTTCTATTTCTAACACCTTGCATGTTAGATATCCTGATTTTAAGGTACTCACTTTAAAATCAGGTATAAAGTAAATAACATTATGTTCAAGAACATTAAATGCTTAATTTTATTTTTAGATTGTGGGGAAAAAACACAGGCAATAAAATTAAATTTTATCACAAACAAAAAGTAGTAAAATCATATTTAAAATGTCCCTTTTAATTTTATTATATATATCATTATTTATTAAATATCTCTCCACAACAAACCAATAAAAAACTATCTACAAAAGACAAAATTGTAAATTCATACTCAACGTATGTTTAAAAAATGGAATTTAAAAAATGTCTTCATTCAGTGAAATGATGTCATTCAATTATGATATTATCAAAGCATATATCATAATTTATATATTACAGAAATTTATTGAAAACACTTGGTATCAACATCTTGTTTTCAACAGCTTTGCTGAATATCAGCTCATTCAAAATTCATATCAAGGAACAAAAAAATAATTTTAAAAATCAAACATAACATTAAAATGTGTGAAATGGGTAAATACATTTGAAATATGAACAACTCATAACTTCAAAAAAAAAAAAAAAAAAAATGCAATAAAACAATTTTTTTTTACTAAGCAGATTTTAATCATTTGGTAAATTGGGTTTGCTTTGATAGATAACTTTTACAGTTACACAGCATTTTTGTAATAATCTCTGCCTAGGATAATACTAATTAAAAGTAAAATTAACTATAGCTGGGGCAAACCTAACCTGGCAGCATTGTGAAGGCTACGCAGATCCTAATCACAGCATTACAACCCTGTAAGGTTAGGTTTTCCCCCAATTATAGAATATTCATGACTAAAGAAATGGAGTTATTCACTGACTCTGAGAAGTATATTTACAATCTTAGCAAAACAGCACATGATTTTTTATAACTTAAAGCAATTTACAATTAGTACCTCATTTTATTAAATCTTTTTACAAAGCCGTGCAACTTAAATGGGAGTTCTTTTCAATTTTATTGGAATTTCCTTAAAACTGCCGGAATACAGGCTACATACACATTAAAATAAATTCTGATAACCAAAAGGCTTTTTCTATATTCCCACTTCTTTTATCTAAGCCCTGTATACAAGAATTATTAGTATACGCCTAAAATGAAAAACCAACAGAAAGAACAAATTTTCAAGAAAATACAGCAAATAGCTATTTCAAGGCTGCAATGGAGCTTCTTCATCAGTGCAAGAAGCTCACCACACCAAGGAAGTCGGTATTTATACCAGATGGGTCAACCAGTAGGAATTCATGACACAAGACGACAATCAACCAGTCAGCAAGCAACAGGTCAACCCCGGGGCACGCATTTTTGATCATTTTTCATTTAGTACATCAGTTTCTTGTTTTCTCATATTGATGCAACTATGAATGCCTCACTTCCAAATATTCAGCCGAGGATTCCTACTTTTGAGTTTGTTTATCAGTGTTCAATAACTTTATTTTTAAAATGTTTTTCGTTGTTTTTACATTTATTTAATATGAGTTAAAATACTTAACTATTGCTGTTCATTTTTTGTTTAAATTTTCATTGCACTAAAGAGGCAATTATGTGAACTGCGGAAAAATTCAAAATAAGTAGAGTTATTGAATACTTAAAAACTTCTGTCATTATAACCACTATTGATACTTGCAGTTAGAAATATAATTGACAAACAGAAGAAAGTTCTATCCTAAACTCAAAGTTAACCTAAAAGTTATAATTATCATTTTACACCCTTGCTATAGGTACAATACTAAATAAAGCATTTTTAACTTTAGTCGAAAAATATTTTGAGTATTTTCGGCATAACATGCAAAAGTTTTTTTTAATATAAAAAAAGTAAGAAAAAACAACATTTGTGACTTTAATAAAATACTGATTGATCAGATTCTTTCAAGCATGTTTTAATGGCAACAGGACATTTTTGCATCTAGTGGCATCAAACTAGGGATAACAATTTCATAATCACAGATGCAATCAAATTTGATATCAATAACTAACTGCATTTAAAACTATTAAAACATTAACAAAATAGCACTAATATATAAAAATGAGCTTCATACAAATAAATTCAAGTAAAATTTTGATAGTCCTATTGACGAACCAATAGTTTGACACCACTACTATTAGCCCACTCGCTGTCCTGGTTATGTCTGCTCAATGTTAACTCAACAGATACTAGGTTTTACAACCAAATAAATTAACAAAACGATTAAAAATCAGATTTTACAGGTTTTCTAAAGCCTCAACTTATATCAGTATGTGAAATTCCAACTATGATTTCATGCACATCCTAAATGCATACAAGACTAAAATTTGAAAGCCATGTATTCTGAAAATCAATACTTTAGAAAGCAGGGAAACATCAGAACATATAATAATTTATTCAATAGTGACTGCATTTAAAAAAAAAATATTTTTTTTAAAATGTGATAGAACATGTGACTCATCTTAAAAACTAAAACTAAAAATACAAAAAAAAAAAAAAAAAAAAAAAAAAAAAAAAAAAAAAAAACAACAACTATGTATATAACATACAAACATTATGTCACATACACACAGATATAACTTCTGCAAAAACTAATTTATATATTTGTAGTTTTGAAAAAACTGGTTAAATTGTGTGTGTTTTTAAAGAATTACAATTTTGAAGACTAAAGAATTACTCTCTTACATGTTGTTGGTCTCTTTTTCCTAATATTTTTTAATACAAAATGGCTCCCTTGTATCAGCATTTTTTTTTTTTTAATACGAAACTAGAAGAGACACACTTTTAAGTCACTAAATACCACATGCCCGAGGAAAAAGAATATAAGCAATGCCTAGCGCAACTTCACTTGAATTGAAAATGAAGACATAAAATGTTAATCGAGTTTGAAGACTGTTTGTTAATAATGTCAGGATATTCTTTACACATGTTTAACTGTTTGTAATTACTACTGTAAGACTCTTTTATGTCAGTCAAAACATTTTTATGCTGGACATCTTTAACTCGAAAATGTAAAAGGAACAAAATATATTGCCATGATTTTCTTTATTTAAAGTACATAAAGTTCAAGTTTTTATAAAATGTCATTTTCTTACCTTTAAAATGTAGTTGAAAATAAAAACAAATGTACTTAAAAAATACCTTCTTCACTTTTTCCTAGAGAAAGAATGTATTAACTAATTTAGTGTGGGCTTATTTATCAAAGAAAATCAACTACAGAACTTTTACAGCAACCAGCACATCAAACCCAAAACGGATGGATAGTCATGAATAATTCTCATTCTTTTTGTACAGCAATGTTCGCCCATATAGCATAAATTCGCACACAACTGATAGCTTATTCCTGCTGTAAGAAGTTATACACTGATTTTTTTTTCTTCTCAGAGACCACACAGCGATATGGATTGTCGCTATTGACTATAACTACCTTGAAGCAGAAAGTTACCACCCATACAAGCATAACTACCTTTATGTCTCAAGCAGTACTGTAATAGAATAGCAGTTATAGCATTCCCGGTACTGATTTTCTTTTTAGTATTCTCTATTCACATTTGTTTCAAATTAAATTTTTTCCTATTTCTCATTTCATTGTCAAGACTTTAGTTTTTTAATTTCTTTATATATTCACTTGCTCACTATATTCACTTGTGCAACAAATACTATTGAATTAATGATGTTGCTCATTGTATAACCACCTACTTGATGAGTTGTTGCCAGCTATTAGATGTTACTGCACTGAAAAGAGTGCATCCCCAGGATACAGAGCTTAACTTCTAAGCAAGCTCTTGAAAGCTCAACTCCGGCACGTTGCTTTTTTATCTTTCAGAATTCATTAGCTACACATGAATAAATGTTTAGGTTCCCATACTTTATTGGTAGAAATTAAGTCCTGGTTTTAACTCTTAGTTGCGTTAAATATATTGCAGACCACTGTATGCTACAAATGCAAGCCAAAGATATTGTTAAGAAAGTTTGCATTATTTATTCATAACAATTAGCAGTTGACCAACAAAAACCGCAGAATAATTGAGTCAGCTATGACTGTACAACATTATTTAGAAATGAAGTATCATCTAATTTACTACTGCCAAATACTTCCAATATTTGGCATAAATTAAAAAAGGGTGAACAAATAAAATTATTTCAACAATTTTGGTGCATTTTATTTAAAAACAACTCATGATTTCCACTCTTTACCAAACAAAAACATTGCATTGTTCCTTCATCTCTTCCACATTTAGGAAAACATACCACTATAAAATGCAAAATTAACCGTGACTGAGCATTTGAAGTAACGCTCACCCATTTCAATAAATATCATTTAATGATTTATCTTTAATTAATTAAAAACTTAATAAATCTGTTAATGACGAACTCTCATTCCAGACCAGCTCAAACAAGACAAAGAGATTTGGGCTTTATCGTCCACCATTACAGCACAGATACACATATATAAAGATTAAATTTATTGTCCGTGGCAGTAACATGATTCTACAGATTTTGTAATGGACGTGGGGTCTCGGCGAGAGTTGTGATTCGGCATCATGCAATGAGTCTTCTTAAAGAATTTTTACAAAATTTCCAGAAGAGTTCAGTCAATGTATTCCCACCAATCTTTCTCATAGCCTTCATGAACATGCTCAAGCAGGGCTTTGCATCGACTTTCACAATATCTGGGAACCAAAAGGAAAATATGTTACAATGAGGAATCAGAGGTTAAAAAACCAAACAACTATAATTTGAGAAAAGGTTTAATTTTCATTTCTTGAAATATTTCTACTTTTGAGTTAGGTAGCTTGCTCAATCCATGTTCATGGGTGTGACATTTCTATTCATATATTTGAAGGGCTTGGGGTAAGAATGTGATTTTTCAAAGTTATTATGCATTCTATATGCTGCAATACTAAAACTAGGCTTGCCAGATGTCCCAGTTTGACCGGGAAAGTCCCAGTTTTCAGATACAATTCTGGTGTCCCGGCCGGTTTACTTTACATCCCGGAAAATGAAATTTAACTTTAGATGAACAAAAAAGTCGAAAAATAACTAACTACGAAGGATTGTTTAGGATAATTACTTTGCCATTTGTAACATAAAAACGTAAAATAACTTTTGAATTAGCTTGTGAAGGCATTTACAACAATATTGAAACCAAAAGAGCTAATAAAAAGTACATATAAATATTGTTAATTTTTTTTCCTTATTCAAAGTGTTTCTCCTTCCTTAAGTAACTTGAAAATATTAACATGTAGGAAATAAAATTTATCTGCTTGGGTCCTGTATTACTCATGATTTTGGTTCATAATTTAGTGACCATTTATTCATAGCACGTAAAATGAACTACCGTCTAACATACTCTAAAAACTAGCCAAGGCAGTGGCGGCTTGTGGGAGGGGCCGGAGGGGGCCAAAGCCCCCTCACTTTTTTCAGACAATAATTAATAACTTTTTATTTATTTCCCCCTTTTTTTTTTGGTGTGTGCATGCTTGAAATTTAAAAAAAAAATGGAATGTATGTGTGGGAGGAAAAAGGGGGAGGGGGTCCAGGAAATATATTTTTTTGATATTACTTTGTTGCATTTTCCCCCTGAAATGAAATTATTCCTCCTCATATTCTCAACTTTTCCTTCAAGGGGGAATTTAAAATTTTAAATTTTCAATAATTACAGCTAGTTGACACCCCCTCCCCGCCCCGTATTATTTCTTTCTCTCATTTTCTAAGTTTGTCTGAAAATAAAAGTCTCTCCAAACAAACCCCCCCCCCCCCCCCCCCACCCCCTTCCCGTCAAAAACATTACGAAACATCTCAACTTTTATTTCCAGATTTTCAATTTTGCAACATTTCCAGGGAAAGTCTCTGAATACCTTACAACATCGCTTAAAATTGCGTTTGAAAATCACTTAAAATTGAGTTTTTGGAGCTTCAGTTTCAAAAGATTGCTGTCTCTAACATTACCAATTATGGTCCTACTATCTCGTTTTTAAGCCTTCATTTTCAGAAGGGATTCGAGCGAGTGCCCTCAAACCGCCTTCCTTTAATATCATCAAAACATAGGTTTTTTAAACAGCGACTTACCAAAAAATTTAAGTGGAATAGTCTCTCCTCCTCATATTACCGTAGAATCTTGTGCTTAAGTTTTTAAGACTTCAATTTTGAAAAGAATTCCAGGGGAGAGCGTCAGTACCCCTTTTCGTAAAAATCTTGAAAGTTTGTCTACAATTGCGTTTTTGGAACTGCAATTTCGAAAAATTGCAGGGGAGAGGAGGAATTGATTTCTATTTATTTTTCAAAAAAAAAAAAAAAATGAAGAGAGTCCTGAAGCTCCATCCCTTAGCATAACATCAATAAATATGTTCTAAAACCTCGTTTTAAGGCTTCGATTTCTGCAAATTTCCGCGGAGTCCTCTGTACCCCCCCTCCCCGTTTCCCCTAACATCACCAAAGACAGTCTAAAATTGCGTTTTTAAAACTACTAAAAGTTTCAACATTGAAAGAATTGATGAGCAAATCAAATCAATCAAATTGATGAGAATTTTTTCCTATTGTGCCCCTCCCCACCCTAAAAACTATTTTCTAGTTGCGCCACCGCTGTGTATTGTGTTGTATGTACATGAGTGCATATATTGTCAAAATATTATTTTTAATTCAAAAAATGTTTTTCCATTGTTACACAGAAATTATTACTTGTTTTAAGTTACTGCTCATGTAGTTTTAACGAAAATGTAAGAAGTTATCAATAATTTGAAGAAAATAAAGAGTTTGATATTGTTTTTCTTTGTCTGCAGAAAAATTCTGTATCTGGCCCATGGAATAACATGTAAAAAGGTGCACTTGCATGAGAATCGCTCAGAAATTTTTTTACTACCTAGTTTCTTAGTTTATTTATTTATTTATCTTTTTTAAAAATTTAGTTTATCTATTTTTACCTTATTTATTTTAAAACGAATACTGAGATGTACTTTCATCTTTGCTAAAGGGTTTTAATTTATAATTTTTACATATTTCTCTGATAACAATAGTTTTGCACTTTTGTAAATTGGTCTTGCTTAAAATAAAATTAATTTTACTCATTCAAAATAATTAGTGAAACCTCCCTTAACGAACACTCCCGAATAACGGACACCTCTAATTAACGGACATTTTTGCAAGTCCCAGTCCCTCAATATAGGCCATTCCATGTAATTCACTCTGAATAACGGACACTCCGAATAACGGACAGTTATTTCACAAAAAATTTTCCTTGCGATCATAGCGCTTCCGGTTTTTTTTCTTTTCACAGAATATCTTAGTAACTGCTTGCCTTACAAAGCTTTTCATCCTCCACAACTGATATTCCACCCCCACCCCCGTCATTTCCTTATCACTGTTTCTTGGAATTAAAAAGGTGGTAAGGGGCAGAGGCAGCGATTGGGGCTTAAAAGTTGGGGGCAGAAAAAAAAAAGAACTAAAAGGCATGGTACTTTTTGCGGGCAGCAAAAAATGAAAAAGAAAAAAAAGTCATAATTTTGTAACGGCTAGTTTTGAGAGTATTGAAGCAGATAAGTGAAAACTGATGTCAGCCTAACAATTAACGTATGTTTTTCTTAAGATTTTAATGAATTTTGTACATAATAACTATAAAAGTTAAGATAAAAAAGAAGAAACTGAGCGCTTTTTCTAAGTGGGGCTCTCGGGAGATGCAATTGAGCAGACCGGCGCCGGTAGTAGTCGGCTTTATGGAGCCGTGGTTTCGTTGGGTTGTTTAATTTTTAGACATGAAAAAGATTTGCCCATATTCAAGGTCATATTGCCAACTCTCAATCATTCAATAGTGATACTCGAGATTTAAGAAAAAACAGATTAATTACACTTGACGTAAAATGTAGTAAACCTTTCGCAATTGTTTCGATTGTGTTCTACAAAGGGAACAACAGCCCATTTTGAAAAAGGTAAATTAAGTAGTTCCTCCTAATAGCGGACACCTCCCAATAACGGACAAAACTTCTGGTTCCTTGACTGTCCGCTATTCGGAGGTTTCACTGTAGTTATTAAAAGATTAAACATAATATTACTATTAAAAATATTAGATTAATATTGCTTTTTAAAATTTATTTATTATGAAAAGCCTCCCCTGCAGCTCCTTACCGGTCCTACAGGGGGAGACGTACTGCAGGGCCGGAAAGCGTACTGGATATGAACGTGAGATTAATAATTTTTGTGATATATTTTGTAGCTTTTCCCAATCTGATTTTTAAATTTTAACTTTAAAAGTCAGGGGGTGAAAGTGCACCACCCTGCCGGCGATCATGGATATAAACATGAGATTAATATATTCGTGATTTACTTAGTAGCTTAAGTATTTTGTAGCTTGTCCCTTGTTTAAAAAGGATTTAACTTTATTAATTTCAGACAAATAACTATTTTGAGAAAATTTAAAGATTAAAAGAATATTTTTAAAAAAAAAATCTTTTTTGTTTACAAAATTCGACGGGGGTGGGGGAGGGGGAGTGCATGCACCCATGATCTGGCCCCCTCACTTTTTCAAGGCACGAACCGCCACTGAGCCAAGGGTGTGAATTCTTTTGAATACTCGCGACACTGAGGTGGGGGGGGGGGGCTTCTCTTCCGGTGTCCCGGTTTAACATTTTAGAAATCTGGCAAGTCTAAAACCAGATAAGTCTCTCTCCAAACGACATCATACATTGTCATGTTTATTTCAATTATAGTTATGAGAAACAAAAATTTTGATAAAAAAGTAACTCCTCGTGGCTTGTTATATTTCTGTCCCAAGCCCTACATTTGCACTTTACTCCCAAAATTTTGAATTTTGGCTTTCAATTTCCATTTTATTCAAATATGAGGAACAATTATGCCATGGAAATTTTGGGAAGTAAAATGTTTTTTTCCTCAAAGGAGTTTATTTCAACTCTTAAAAAATGAAAAATTTTGAAATTTTGTGCACAAAATAATCTATTCAGAAATTTATAAAACTTACATTCCAATATTTTTTTTTTTTTTTTTGGCATAAATATTTTTTTAGTTCAGTATCCCACATGAAAACACTAAATTTGATATTGCAAGCTGTATTATATAATTTTTCTGTGCACCAAAGTAACTTGACTCACTAAAAATGTAAATGCATACACAGCCCACACATTGTAATAACATGGAAATGTTTAAGTTAAAATGTCAATATATTTTTATTTAATGTGTGTGTTGTGTTTTTGTGTAAATGCATGTAACAAACTTAAAAAAAAAAAAAAAAAAAAAAAAAAAAAAAAAAAACCCTCCCTGATCAAAATCTCACAATTAAAAAAAAAGAAGTTCCAACAGTTTTAGAAACCACACCCTACTTAAATTAAACCATACCACACCTTAACAGCCAAATGATGATTTGACTTATTTGGATAAGTTTTAGTGTTTTGAACTTTGAAATATACTGGCAGTTAAATAGCAGAAAGGCTTTTTTAGTTGCAAAAGTTTTGTACATATTTCTAAGAAAGAAAACATGGATGGCATATTTTTATATATTCAGTACTTTTTCAGTTTTGTCAGAAAACATAACTACTATGAAACTTTATTTTAATCCTTCAAAAAAAAAAAAAAAAATCAAATTTTCCATTTTTGGAGGGGAAAAGGGGGGGGGGGGGAAATATTGAATTTTTTTTTTTCTTTTTAGTAAAAAGTCTCAAATACAGTAGGCAATATTCCAATAACGGCGATATCTAATGAAGTTTTCTTTAAAAAAGCGAAAACAAATGTTGGTAATTGTAAACCAGCAACTTTTTAAAAACAAAGTTAATTCCTTCCTGGACCCTTCAATTTCATGTTATCCACAATTCAATATTGATTTTACATGTGTCTCTTCAAAAAATAAAACTTTAACTAGTCATGAACATAACTAAAATGAAGAAACAGTTTCAACCATAAAAATAAAAAAGCTATTATAAAAAAACTTGAGGTACCATACAGTATCCTAACATTTTAGTGGTACGTATCAGTACCACTAAAGCTTGCCAGGTTAAAAAACTAAAAGTATTATTCTGCCACATAAAATCATGCTTAATAGTTTTTTTTTTTAATTTTGAAATGTATTTCATTTCAAAATGAGCAAACTGAAAGGTAAAGCTTCTATTTTTAAAAAAAATTAATGACACCCAACATTGATAAATGAATGATACATTGTTGCCCCAGAGCAACAGTAAGATGTCTAAAGTATTATTCCTGGGATTAGATGTCTGAGTAATTGCTCTGAGGCAAAAAACAGAATATTATTCAAAAATATAAGTAACTTTTTCATGTACCTGTATTTGTCTTGGACTTTCTGTTTAATGTCTAAAAGATTTTCTTGCGTGATATCTCTTTCCAAATATTCAGATAATGTTTCTGTTGCACTTTCCAAATCTCGTTGATTATGCTACAAATTTTTTGTAAAATTAAAATTATGCACAATAACTCAAAATTATTACTTAGCACTCTTGTGTACAAAAAGTTATTTGTACTTTCATGCTTAGAAATACATTGATAAGAATTTATTTCACAATAATATTTCAAAATAATAGCACAATATAAACAAAACACACTGATTAGGAAATATTTCTGACAATAGTTTAAAAATAGAAGAATTCAAAGAGTATATTCCTTACTTCAAATATTGCTGACTGATTATTTCTCTTCAAGTAATAAGCAAATACATAAGTATACATTAATGTTTGCCGACATTGACAAAGCACATCAACAGCAATTTTCAGAAACTGAACTTCAATCCAAGACATATTCTGTTGTTGCATTTCCTCCATTTTGTCCTTAACTGAAGCATACAACTATATTAAATAAGAATACATTCTAATTAAAAAACCATGCTTTAGCTAGAAATAACGTAATCATTTTAATTCATTGAAATACTTTTCAAGTATTGTTAATCTTAATACGTACAAGGTTTACGTAAGGTAAGAAATAATATGTAAAACTGCATTAGTTCCCTATTTCATTACGACAAACATCATATTCTTGTACAAGAACTGAACATAAATGGTCAGGCATTTACATTCTGGTCCTGCAAGTGAACCAAATGGCCTTTTAATACCAGGGGCATGGCCCTGCGGGTACTACTAGTATGATATACAACTATATTAAATAACCCAAACTTGATACATACAGTTTATATGATTTTAGCAAGAAATAAGGATATCTATTTTAAAATAAATTTAATACCTAAAAAATATACAAATAATAACAAATAAAGGAAAATAATAAAATAACTACAAGAATACTAAAGGTACATTAAATATAGTTGATGCATAACAAAAACTGCAATCATACCTTGTGTTCAAACTTCAAACTTTGCATATGATTCAGGTAACGATTGCAATAAAACAAGTATCGCTGCAAAGCTGCACGAGATTTTTCCTGAGCATCTCTTGCTGATTTGGCTTCACGCTCATCATAACGATTACAATTATACCTACGAGAAAATTAAAAAAAATTTTTGGTAAAGAAAATAATAAATATGAAAGGTTTTTTTTAAATAGAAGTTGTTTATATTTACTAAAACAAAAATACAACTGTAATAGTTTTCTAATTCACTTATTAGGAACTTTGACATTTTTATTTACAAGTGTTAGCATTATATCAAAATTTCCAAGAATCAAGTTCAGTTTTTCAGCATGTTCAACGGTAGTTGATTTTTATCATGAGTTACCAAAACTTAAGAATAAATGTAACATGATTCAATTCAGTGAACTCTTCCAAATTAAAATACAGACAAAAGCATCATTTAAAAGTCTAAATTAGATGGCTAAAATTCCCTGACAATTTCTGGAGACTATTTGAAAATACTTTTATAAACTAGCTACAATAATGGCATCATATAACTCATTTTAGATACGAATGACAAACTCTAAAATTAAGAAATTAAAATAAAAACATTGCATCTTTACGAAGAATAAGCATTAACATAAATACATTGCTACAGTAGTGAAAAGGCTGCTTCAAAAACTTTTTGGAAAACAAAATAAAAATAAGTGTATTTGAAGAAGCTAAACAAAAATATTATAATTCTCAAACCATCTCAAACTGTTATTAAGATAATGGTTGAATGTTCAAAATTGTTCTCACTGTGCTTGGGAAAAGCGCTTTTAATGCCAAAATACTGAACCAACTATCTGAAAGAGAAATAAAAAATAATTTGTTCAAAATCTATGAGGAGATTGAATCAAAGAGTTGCATATTACCTACAGAAAGAAGGGGGAAATTGGCACTTGTAGCAGGTATCATTAAACTTCAAAGGTAATAAAACGAGGCGCACTTAAATGTCTGTGATACAGATACATTATCAGATAAGGCGGAAAGTTCGAACTGTGAGCAGATTCAACTCAAAACGTAAATTTTATTTCGTTAAATTTAACATAAAAATTTTTTTTGAAATAAAAAAAATAGGGTAACTTCTTTGTTAATCACTTTCGAAGGTTTTTCTCATTCTCTTAAATGAAAATTATCATTATAATGTATACATATCTTCAAAAAATTAAAATCTTGCTTTGATAATGATGAATGAATATTATTTCTAAAAATTAATTGCATGAGACATTTTTTAGTTATTATTGTCTGTTAACACATGTAAGAGTACAAAATTTCATGTTTGTCAAAACACATAATTCAACTAATCAGCATTTAAATATTTTAAAATAAAATTAATCTAATTAAATATCACACAAAAATGTCAGCTAGTGCAATAAAATTAACTAAAAAATTTCCCAATTGAGCTATATTTGGATGCCTTACTTGCCAAATTGATTAACTCCATAAAACAAAAAGTTGAAAAAGTTATGAAGAAGATAGTGTTATCCATACGAGTGAATAGGCCTCCGTGTTACATTTTCTGCTATCACATGGTCAGAAATGTACTGAACCAAAACTTTAATATAAATTCACATGCTAAACATTGATAAAGAACTATTAAATTAGAACTGAGCATTTTTTTTTAAAGTGGAGGTTCTTGATTTGGCAACTGAGGCATCCATTTAAAAATAGTGATATAATTACATCATACATCAAAGTTTCAGTCAGTACATTTGACTATAATATGGCTATATAATGCAATGTAGAGGCTAGTCAGTATCCTATTTCCTAAAATTTTTTACTCAAAAAAGTGATTTGTTTCTTCGGAGAAAAGAATTATTTCAAGAAAAAACAGTTAAAAACAAAAGCTAGAAGAAAACATTTTGATTGCCAAAAATGCACTCACCATGAAGAGCCATGCGGTTCCCATGGTCCTAAACATACCCAGCAGAAATCTGATTTACAGTTCTGGTTTTTACAGACCATGTGGTTACAGCCTCCATCTTTTTCAATGGTTGCATTGCATTTGGGGCATTCCTAAAAAGGAAAAATGTATTGCAAAAAATATATAAAACTTTTATTTTAATTTTTCAATTTTTCATTTTGAAATTCATGAACAATAAATCAATCAGATGAGAAGATATTCAATAACACAATTGTATATATTATATATTGTTAATTTTAAAACAGTTGCTTATTGTAAGTCAAGCCTTATTTGAAGCATCTAATGAGATGTTAACATGTTCACAGATGCAAAAGCATTACATTAGAGTTGCAAACCAACATGAATGATATAGCATCTAATATAACATTTTATTAAGAATTCTAATTTATGGTGCAATAATTGCTAGTCTTGAGTACTTGGGTTAAGGCTGGATATCAGAATTAATTTGATAATGATAAGAGGAACAGGAGCAACAAGAAGGAAAATGAATGTAATTTTTGTATTTTTAACAAAATTAGACCAATTAAATTTGGTCTTTAGGCAAAATGAGGTATATTATATCCCTTTAAAAAAAAAGAAAGAAAGGAAGTGGAACACAGAAATTACAAAGTTAAAAAATAGCTAGAGCCCCCCCCCCTTAAAAAATATGTACGGTATGCATTAAGTTAGTAATCAAAATATCATAATAATAATAATACAGTGAAGTAGTGCAGGACGATATATCGATATACCGCTGAACATCGGTTTCATAGCCATATCATAAAAACCGGTTTTTTGAAAACTGAACCCATGATATATCACGGAAGGCGGTATATCGTAAACGAAAAAGGTGTCTTCGAATTTCGAATTCACCGACGCTGGAATCGGGTGCATGAAACCGGTTGAATTGCGATCTCTCCGACGGACGTTCGACTTACCTGAAGATCGGTGATTCCCATCCGAGACCTGCTGATTCGAAGACTATGCTCCCCCCCCCCTCTCCGCCGCACGATCGTCTCCAGTCGCCAGCGCGAACGGAGGAGTGTTATGTCTATGGACCACGCTTGTGCTGCTTCCAGGGTGAATGGAGGGTGAGAGGGGATATGCACCTCCCTAATGCCTAACGATCCCGGTATTTGGTAGCAAGCTTCGTTGTTTCGAATTTCGGAGGAGATTCGAATTTCGAACTTGTCGAAGCTGCTGAAACCGGTTTTTTCACCTTCGTGAGCTTCACCCAATTTATCACTAAGCTTTTATTTGGAACCGTTCATTTGGTTTTCTGGCGCTTTATTAATTTTCTTTTCTCTGTTCTCCTTACTTCGTTGTTATTGTTACATATTTTAAAATAATTATCGTTGTTTATTGTTCCTACTGTTCTTTTTTTAACTTTCTTAGTTTATGCTTAGACCGTTTGATGCAATTTATATCACTATAAGTTATAAAGAGTTAAAACTTATTCTGACAAGGGTACTCACAGAGAGAGGAGGAGGGGGGTATAGCACTACTTGCGCCATCAAAAAAAAAAAATGGACCGAGGGGCGGGAGGGATAATTTTTTAATTTATTTAATTATTTGATTTATTTTTATTTTAAATTATTTATTTTGTTCTGTTTATATTTTATTTCATTTATTTATTTAGTTTGTGGGTGTGTGTCATTGGCGTAGCACACAGAACTTTTCTAATAAAATAATAATAAACCAATAATATATATAAAAATATTAAAAAAATAAATCAAATAAAAATGAGATCTAAAAAAAAGGGAGATGGTTGAGAAAAAGGGGGGGGGCGATTGGAACCCCTGTATTCTGATGTGATTGGCATCTGAATAGTATTTTATAAATTTTAGAAATTGTCTGTATAATGCCAAAATCTTTGATGCAAATGATCCCAAGGTGTGTGTTGTAACGCTATTGTACTGTACCTATAAAGGTTGGGAAATTCTTCAAAACTCTTGTTTTGAATTGAAAAAAGGAATTATTAATATGATCCTGTAAAAAATGAGAGCCTGATTTTGATATGTATTTCATAAAGGTGTGGAGAAGGGATGCCATGATAAGTCCCCCTCTATATGTACACAGCTGATTATCAGGGTTGGCCGAATTGGACCCAATTGGGTTGGACCCAATGGTTTTTTTTGAAAAAACCCATTTAAAAAAACCCATTATTTAGCCCACTTTTGGGTTTTTTTAAATTTTCTGAGAAGTTTTAAAAAAATTAATTAATTTAAATACTTTTACAATTTAAACTTCTTTTTTATTTGTTCTTTACCACAGACAATGAATATAAAAAATGAATTTTGAACTTTAATAGTATTTCTTAACTCTTAACGGCATTAAAAAAATACTTCAAAGATTTTAAATAAATGTATTTAACTTTTTTTCTTTAACTGGTCAAAAAATAACTCAAATTATCTTGACCAAGTCCCGTCACGTCTGATTTTCTCAATATATGTAGATTGTACAGAGGAAACTAATCTAGTTAAAAGGCTTTCATTTGAATTATTTTCTGCTAACCAACACGTTACAAATCGCGAATAAACACAAGGTATATTTTTTAGAAATAAACAGATTTTTCAAATGGTTGATAGAAAACAGAACATGTACAGTATTTTCATTATCTTACGAAAAAGTTTAATATTTCTCACTCTGTACACAAAAATAGAAAAACAGGCAACATAAAATTCAAAGAAATGTTTTGATTAAGCTGGAATTCAGTAAAAAGGGATTTAAACTACTTGAGGTTCTACAGTAGTTTTGCATAACAAAATGAAATACAATAAAGTAAAATGCAAAGAAAAAATGTAGTAATTAAAAACAAACAATAGATTTTATCACTTGAGAAGTAACTTTGCCTTAACTGTTGGTAATAATGGAAAATTAAAAAACCTCAAACATCACCATTCTTGGGTTTTTTCGTCTTTTATACTTTTCTTGTGAAAACGCTGAATTTTAACTAGTTTCCCAGCTTTTTTTACCCGAAGACAATTTTTGCACTTTGTCCATATACTTGCGCTACAATATGCTATAAGTATCCCACATTTTCCCTAAAAAAAAGACAAAAAAACCCACATTTCTTTTAAAAAACCCAACTTTAGTTGGGTTTTTTTTGGGTTTTATTTAAAAAAACCCAAAAAACCCTGGGTCCATGGGCTTTTTAAAAAAAACCCGGGGTTTTGCCAACTCTGCTGATTATACCGATATATCGATATATCATGATGTTTAGTTTCTGATATATCGCGATATGCAAATACAGATATCGTCCAGCCCTACAGTGTAGCACCATTTATACATTTTTGAAGGGACTGTATGAAAAAAGTGTACAAATGAAAAAACATATAATAGGTATAGGTTAATGTGCATAAGACTCTACAGGGACCAATTTAAAATGTGTATAATTGATAGAAACGTATAAACGGTGCTTCACTGTACTTAAAAAAACAAAGCATTATACAAAAGCAAGTCAAATTTTGGCAGCAGAATTAAACAATGACATTGTCTTTGTTTGGCTGTATCACTGAAAAGGGGGAGGGGGGGGATTCTTACAAATGTGAACATTACATCACTTTGGGCCCCTAGGGAGATATGCGGTAAGAATCAAAATGAGTTCATTCATGAGTTCATAAAAGCTTATAAATATTTACTTCAAAAAATATAAAGAACAATTTTTTTTAATAAGTAAAGCTCCATTTGCTCAAACAAATGTAAACTAATATTTTAACTTCTATAACAATCATACTACAATGATCAATGCACTACATTTGAAATTATACAATCAGCTAAAACCTTACAGTCAAAAATCCAAATATTGAAATCTGAAAGGTCAAAAATCCCAATGCACTTCCATGAAGATTTAAAATTTTACTTTAGGTTCAGGAAACAATGACAGTTAATTTTGGTAATTTTTTAAGTATGTAATGCATTATGCGTTGAAGCATTATGTAATGTATTGTATTTTATGTATGTACGTAATGTATAACCCCGCATTTTATTTCATTAAACAGCATAACATTTCCTAAAATGGTATTTCTTTGGCGATTTTCAAAAATCCAAACTACCTATGGTCCCAATTAATTCAGATTTTTGACCTTCTACTGTATATTGATTTTACAGAAAACAAAAAGTCAAAACATTCTATAAAAATGTTCAAATCTATTATGAAAACATACCTTAGTATTAGCAGCTATCCAATTAGATGTTTCACTATCATCATCACACTTTTTCTGCCACTTCCTCAATAAATTACATTTGACTGGGTCATGCCAATTCTCCCCACAAGCAAAACTGGTGGGAATAATAAATTTTATAATAATAACTTTTAAACATAATTTTGCAATTTAATTAAGACATAATAAAACAAATTATATTTTATGCTAAAAATATTGAAATAAGACAAAATTTACAAAAATTTTTATGAATGATTTTTACTGAGCAATGAAGTTCTGTCTTAATGTTTTTACAGTAAGAAAATTTGGGGAAAGGGAGCTTTTTAACTGCTTGAATAGCTTTATGCATGAGCTTAGTCTTATGTGCACATACTTTATGTGGAGGGGGTTTGCAAATATTGTTAGTCTTTGCAGTAATTCATTTTTAGGTGTCTTTGATTTCACTATAATTAAATTTTTAAATGCTACTGTTTGAATATTATGTACAAAATAAGCTATATGTAATACAAATTAAACACTAAATCATAGAAAAGCTTTTGAAAAAAATTTTAATAATATATTTTTAAAAATAGGTTTATTAAGAAACTTTTCTTGTTTTACGTCAATAAAACAATAACTGAAAAATGATGGTTTTAGACAAACTACCTTCGGAAAATAATTTAAAATAATGCATTTAAAAGTCAATATGAAAAATGTTTTTCTAAAAACTGAAATAGCTTGAAGTATTATTAAAATTAAAAAAAAACTAAAATACTTAAAGAATAAATCATACATATATAAAATACCAGTTTAACAGAATTATAATTTTACAGACAACATAATGCAGAAAATCAATCTCACCAAAAAGTGTGACGACAAATACATGTTACTGGTTGAGCATCTACATACTGTACAGCTATGACATAGTTACACTCAGGCTGCGGACACCATCGCAGCAACCTGTTACACTAAATTGAAAAAAAAAATCTTTTAAAAAACACAAAAAGTACATAATTTGATGATACTAATTTACATTTTTTTTGAAGTACTAAATTTCTTGAACGTAATTACCATCAATTATGCATGCTTATTAAAATATCTGAATGTAACAAAACAAACTTGAATCTATTCAACAAAATTTTTTTTCAAGCTGTTAGAAAATAAAATTTTATGTGAAAAATGTGTATTACTAGATTCTAGTACAACAAGGCTCATAATCCTGCTACACAAAAAGACTTACCCTTAAGCCTAAATTTTAAAAACATTTACAAGAATTAATTTACAAGAATAAAACCTAAATTATTATTTTAATTAATAATAGTTCTTGAATAAATTTTAAAAAGACAGGGAAGTTGAATGAGTAATGATCACCTTCAATCCCGATGGCAACAAAATTCTGCAAAAAGAATATGTCGAATCTTGTAAAAATCGCCATTCTTTTAGCTTGCCAATAAAGACGGAAAAAAAGCAATGTATTAAAATGCAATTCAAATTTCCTCATCAAACTCTACCCAACTTTCCGCCAACCGCCATCGAGTTTTAAAGAAATCTGCAAACATTGGTATGATAATCTAACTCCTTAAACTGCGATCTTGACAGATCAGGCAAAAAATTTCATAGCAGGAGATAAACCATTTAGGTAAGCAAACAACCATGTGCCACTAAGGGAAATATTGAATACCTCAGATGCACCTGCCACTAACGCACCTTACAAAAACGCCTAGATTAGTAAGTGTCCAGCTTTCTTATCTCTTTCAGCTGTGCCTCTGCTTGCTGATCATTCGGTGTCTAATCCACTTCCTTTCCACAAAGGAAATTATTTACAAAACCTCTCCAGGAATTTGTAAACTGAACTTGTCAGTTCTCCTTCCCCTTCCCATCAGGGTTTAAGCTGAGTTCAAATGTTTCTTAGCAAAAAAAACTAAAATAGGGAAAAAAGCTTTAGCAAAATGCTAAAATGTCGAAAGCAAATGAATACGTTTACATATCTTTTTCACCGAATATGTGTTTCCTTTCCAGTTTAAAGCGAAATTCAAAATTCAGCTATGACATCTTTAAGAAATAAATACATAGTAGCTAATATTTCTTTTAAATTTGAAATGAAAATTTAGAATCGTACAAGTTTAAACGCCAATAATGCAATTATTGGGGGGAAACATAATGGTTATTAAGATCAAGTATTGTTGAACTTAATGGTAGTTCAAACATGTCAGTTAAGATTTATAAAAAGATCAAGTTCAATATCTCCATGCTTGCTTTCTCTCTTGAATTGTGCATCTTTTTTCCTTTTTTGAGCATAAGAGCGAAAATACCTAACTTAATTTTTGTAATTTAGATAGCGTTCTTGCATTTTGAAAAAAAAGCGACCATAGCGAAAACCCTACTTTCCATCACTCCATTTTGACATTTCCCTACTCATATCATGAAAGCATCATTTATTTTTCACCCCCTTCTCTGTTCTGGTCAGGGGTGTTTTGAGGCTTGACCTGTGATTGACATCATATAGTCGCCTCAGAGCAACAGGTAAGATATCTTAGTGTTATTTCTGGGGATTAGATATTTTACTGTTACTCTGAGGCGTCAATATGCAGGCTTCAGTGAAAGGCAGCTTGCATTAGAATTCCTTCTGTTATTTTACTTTATCTGTAATTATGTCAAAATATTGAAGAACTTGAATGAAAAAATTCTAGTTTGAGAGTTTAAGAATAAAAACAAAGCTGTAAACTAGCAAGTTATTGCTAATAATTTTTTCGCAATTCAAAGGAGGAAAGTTATTCAAAGAAAAGAAGCATCCAAAATATACTGAAGGTTGAAGGAAAAACATAATTGTTTAGGGGTAGAAGAACTCATAGATATTCCATTTGCTATTATTATTCAAAGCTCATTTGGAAAGGTAAATACAGTTGGCTCTCTGTTTAACGACTTTCAAGGGACCACAAAAAATCGTCCTTAAATAGAATGCTTTTAACACTATAGTGGACCATCTGGGACCGTGAAAAGCCGTCGTTAAAAAGAGAAAGTCGTTAAATAGATCGTCGTTAAACAGAGAGACAACTGTATTTGTTTTCAAATATATTTTGGAAAGAACATGCATTTGAAGCATTGATAAAATCCTCCTTTAACCGCTACCTTCGACTTTTGCTCCATCACCAGAGCTGGCAGCTTTAGAAGGTTTGAGTTTAGGAGGTACTGTTATCAAATGTACAAAACTTTTTAATGACAATAAACATTATTCAGAAGCTAACTAAAATTTTTTTTGATACTAAGGCATTAAGAAATAATTATAATAAATGCTATCTATAATGTAAGAATGCTGATTTTGGTTATAATGTTATAGTGGAAGGAATTAGGGTTTCCAATCCCGCAATCCCGATCCCAAATCCTGCGTGATATTCAGCGGGATTATTCCCGTAGAATTGACAGTAAAATTACGTGGGATTTCCAATCTCGCAAAGATTTTCCATGCAATTGTTTCTCAATTTTTGATTTCATAAAACAAATATTTTTATCTGTATCATCTGAAGTTTTAATCACCTTCCTGTACATCTGCAAGAAAAACTTAATGTCTCATACGATGAACAGTAGATTTACAATTCAAGAAAAGAACAAAAAAAGGGTATATTTTTCTGAGAATGAATTGGTATTCTCATTCATGGTTTCAGTGTTCACATGTTCAGCAATAGTGAAAATGCAAATAAAATATAAGCCTTTTCGAAAACAAGGCTTTTTTCTTTTACAAGGCTATCTTAAACATGTGTAAATGTAGGAAAAAGGCCCATTTTTTACAAAAATGATGAAAAATCATGTGCTGATGAAAAGTAAAATTTACCTCTACAAAACTATTTGTGATTAAATGCTGATATTTGAGCTTCACTTTAGGATCAGTTATAAGAGACCTAAAAAAACACAAAACTCAGTATAAAATCTATGTACATTAATTCATATATAGATCACATACACATGCATACAGACACACACACACATATATATATATATATAGTATATACATATGTGTGTGTGTG
Organism: Uloborus diversus; assembly: GCF_026930045.1. Taxonomy (NCBI): domain Eukaryota; kingdom Metazoa; phylum Arthropoda; class Arachnida; order Araneae; family Uloboridae; genus Uloborus; species Uloborus diversus. The sequence goes on from NC_072738.1 coordinate 23,989,533, forward strand.
AAAAATAAAGTTGGTGCTACACAAGAGTACTGAAGGGCTGAACCCATGAGAAACTTGCTTTTAATTGTTCAACTCTCTAAGCAAAATAAAATCAAGTTTTTAAAACATAATACATCCAAGGATGACAAATTATACGAAGTTACTCATCAGCTGGAAGAAGAATTTTATGTATAACACATATACATACATATAACCACAAATTTTTTCGATAAAAAAATCATAAGTAATTTATATTTCCTGACAAATGATAAAGCTATACTATTAAGTTAATATACTCCCTATTCAGTGAATAAAATAATGTCTTTACTTCACACCAGAAAGTAAAAGTCATAAAAAAATTAAAATAATCACAAGTATTATAAAGCATGAAATACTTAAAAAATGAAGCATCGGATGTTTACCAGAATTTCAAGGAATAAAATTATACAATTTTATAAAATACTAGTTGCATTTGCCTGGCTTGGCACGATCTACCTCGAAAATAAAAGTTTTGTCAAGTGACCCATATTCAACAATCAGGCTTCAATCAGAGAAAAAAAAAATACTACAAATTTCCCGTCAAAATAATCATTCTCAAAGAAAAAAACAACAAATTAAAAGCTCCCAAAAAAATTAAAAGCAACTCGACAAAAATACAACTAAAATCGTTAAAAAAAAAAAAGAAGAAAGAAGATAAATCGCCAAATAATAATCAAAAGGGGAAATTTTTGCCTCAAAACAAAAACAAAATTTTATTTAATCACAGCCGAGAAAAGAAAAAGTGGCAACGATCTGAATGCTAATTTAAAATGAGATCGCGCAAAAGATAACTTTCCGATTTAAAATTTCTGTTCCATTAGGTTTAGTAGTGCTTTTTAATTTTTTCCCGGTGATTTTACAGCCTTTTTTATTTTTTTATTTTTTTGAAATTTGAAGGAAGTGAATGAACAATATGGGTGCTTTTCGCAGGCTTCAGAATGAGAACTGAATCAAAGAAATCGGATAATTATTTCTGGTAGATAGAACCATTTTTGGGTCCTAAAATTAAAATTCAAACAGTTCGGTACTTTTTTGGCGTTCAAAAACCCCCTACGTTCCTTCTCAAGTGCCCAAGTACCTCCTTGCCAAATTTGGGCGAGATCCGAAGTAAACTGTGGATTTGTATAGGGAACATACACACATATTCTTTGTTTTATTTATATAGATTTGCATTAGGTTATACTCATACTCACATGACTGTTTGATCATCAACTAATATGTCACATCCATGGGCAGCACATGCTATGATCTGTGAAAGAAAGTAAAGGAATTAAAATAACATAATCTCTGCGCAAATCAATTTTGAAAAATGCTTTGCATAACACACAAAAGCAAAATAGCCATGAGAGTTAAACTACAATGTAATTAAAAAAGGTTTTTAAAAGATTTTTAAAATTTCTTTTTGGTTTCTTCGTAGAGTTTATAATAATGAGAGATTACCAAAGTTAAAGAAGACTTAAGAAGAAATCTCAAGATTCTAAGACATTTTAGCCACTTTTAGTAAAACAACAAAGCAAAAAATTATTCAGAAGGGCATTGGGCATTTCAACCACAAATAATTTTTTTTTTTTTTTTCATATCTCAATCTATCAATGAATCTGTTAAGCTAAAAAGAAGTTTATATTGCAGTCAAAATCACAGAAGGTCAAAGACAACATTTAAATAAATAAAATTCTTTTCCTTTCTGAAAACAAACTAAAATTACTGTCACAAATGCCACATTTTTGTAAAACAAATTGTACTTTTTTAAACCTTTAGCATAAAAATTGGGAAACATTTCAAATTGGCTTAGTCTAACAATGATAAAATTACACAGTATCTTCTTAAGTACCTGGGCACAATGATCTAAAGCTGCAATGATCTAAAGATTGAAATTAAAAACAGGCAAGCCATGGCCAATAGGTACTTCTATGCATGAAATACACCGCCAGCTCAGTCAATTCCAGCCGAGGACTGCAGTTTCGTGCTTATTAGCACTCATCAGCCCGAGGAGTGACTGAGCTGGAGGTGGAAAACCTCTTAAGGAAGCCAAGAGTGCCAAACAAACTGGTAGCTAATTCAGAATTAGCACTGACCAGACGAGTGACTGAAGCAATGGTTCGGTTCAACTCGAATATTGAAGGCAAGGCAGGTATATTCAGTAAATTACCGCCCTATAGCCAGGGCTAAGGCAGAAATTCATGAAATACACTGCCAGCTCAGTCAATTCCAGCCGAGGACTGCTCCTGCCTTGCCTTCAATATTCGAGATGAACCAAACGATTGCTTTGATCACTCTTCTGGTTAGTGCTAATTCTGAATTAGCTACCAGTTTGTTTGGCACTCTTGGCTTCCTTAAGAGGTTTTCCACCTCCAGCTCAGTCACTCCTATGCCGGGCTGATGAGTGCTAATAAGCACGAAACTGCAGTCCTCGGCTGGAATTGACTGAGCTGGCGGTGTATTTCATGTATTTCTGCCTTAGCCCTGGCTATAAGGCGGTAATTTAATGAATAGGTGCTTCTATGGTTTTAAAAACCAATTAAAATAAAAATACACCAGCATTAAAACTAAAATAAGTTTGTGTGAAACATTGATAAGACTTGTCCTGTATTGGAGTGAATGTTGGGCTCTTAGTTGGGCAGAAGAAGACCTTTTACTGATTTTTGAGAGAAAAACTTTAAGAAAATTTTCTGAACCAATAAAACAAGACAACTGTTGAAGAATAGCTTACAACCATGAAATATACAAAAAGTATGATGAACCTAACATCTTAAATGTTATAAAGGTGCCTCGTATTAGGTGGCTGGGCTACATATTTCGTTATGAAGATGCGTTCCCCACAAAAAGAATCACCATCTCCAGCATTGAAGGAAAATGCCGAAGAGGAAGACCCCCCAGCTAGATGGCTGGATGGGGTAAAAAGGGACTTAAAAGTAATAGGAGTGAACCGATGGAGTGCCATTGCATGGGATAGGGATAGGTGGGGAAAACTCAGGAGAGAGAGTCTTGACCAGCAACAGCGAGGAAGAACTTCTTAAGTTCCTTATCTAATAGTGAAATGAAATTAAACAGAAATACTGTTTAGATTTTATTAAAAATCTTTTTATAGTTTATTGGACTATTTTTCATTAGCTTATTTTAGATTTTTTTAATACTTTCTTTGATATAATTTAATGCTGAACGTTGGGCATATTTTTAATTTAATTTTTGCCTAACACTTTTTATAAAAACCACTTATTAGATACTCATATTCTATTCATCTAATGATGGCATTCAATAAAATTGTGTTTTACAGCAGTGAATGTACACGAATGAAACCAATGTGCATAGTTGTATATATGAGTAAATATGCCTACACTACTCTAATTAAATTTCTATCCCCCTGTTCTGCTATCTTTTTATGAACAGTTCATAATTTCAGGCTGAAAGTGATACCAAAAGATTACAAGTATTTTGTTTTATCTGGTTTGATTTATGTAAGTGAAGCAGATAAATAATAAAGTATGACAAAATAAATTCATGAATAATAAATTATTGAGGCAAATGATCTCCCCAAATAATTTATTGATCCCCTCCCCCCTTTTTGCATTATTGTTTCCTTCTATCAACTTTAAAATTCTGTATTTTTAACCTCTATTTATTTTGATGTTCAGGAACTGTTGACCAAAAATTTAAAAAGAACTTTAAGCGTCATTGATGTTCTAAACTGTTATCTGTGGCACATCAGGGGAAGTTTAGGGGTTCCCCCCCCCCTTCTCCCTGGGTTTTAATACATATTGCTAATCCTAATACGAAAGTTCATACATGAAATCCTTTTACAACAAACTCCAAGGGATCAGAAATTTTATTCGCTGTAACAAGAATTTTGTTGCAATGAAATTCAACCAATGCAATAGCAAACTAAATTGGAACAGAACATTTATTTTGCTGAAACAGATGTTTCATTGCACTGGTATTAATTGCAATAGGATTTCACTCTATTTATACACACAGAAGTAGTCATGACTAAAAACCCTATCCTAAAGAAATTTCTCGACTGTTGTTCTTATTCTAATGGGACTTTAAAGGAACTGTTGTCATTAGTTTAATGGGGATTCTTAGGTACCTCTAACCTCATTCAGGTTCTTATTCTAATTTGGATTTTTAAGAAAGTATTGATGTAACTATGGAGCTGTTGACCCCAGTTTGGTGATTTTTAGGAATTATTGTCCTTATTTTTACTGGGGTTCTTTAAAGAGAACTGAAATTCCATCTAGCAGAGATTTTTAACTAACTTTATGGGATATTAATATTATTTAGTATATTTGGGAGAGAAGGTGTCACAGGATACTTTTTTTTTTTCTGTCAGGGAATGATCAAGTATTTGAGATGGCTTAAACAACATTATGCTGCATGGCTAGTTTGTATATGCACTTCAACTCAAAGAAAACCTTTGAAGTTAAACAGCAGAAATTGCTGAAAAATCTGTTATATAAATTAGCAAAACACTCACTTTAACACAAAATACTAATAAATGAATTTCTCACCTGACACATGCCCTGGTCCATAATTTTACTTGTGAGATATTTGTTCCAGCACTCAGTGCAAAAGCGATGACCACAAGCAATGCCCGTCATCATCTGTATTTTACAAAAATAACATCTAGTAAATATAGGCATACAAAAGCACATTAAATAGGCAGCTCATAAATGTTTCTGTAAAAAAGGCATTATGTTAGGCATTGTATCTCTCCTGTCTAAAAACCAGAAATGCACCAAATACCATATTTTTCTGAATACTGAATATTTGGTAAAAATTTTATCTAAATATTTGGCTGAATACAGAATATTTGGTTATTTTTATTTATTTATTTTTTTACTGTAACATTTACTTCTGTTTTATGCCAATTTAAAAGAGAACTTTGTTCATATCTTTTGTGAAATGTAAATTCATTTCCATTCAACATTCTAAATTTACCTACATTAAATACAATCATTAATTGAAATAAATACAGCATAAAATAGATAATTCCAAAAGCAAGTTGATACAGATAATGGTTAGTGAACATCTATGTTCAGAAGCAGAGAATGTTTGTGAATCAAAATGCAATAGGCTACAACATGAAAATGCTGAATGCTCCTGAACTACAATTTAGAATTTTTAAATTTTGATGGCAATAATTAATTTAAATAATTTATTTTTAAACAATATTGAATATTTCATATGCTGCAAAACTTTAGAAATTAAAAGTAATTCGCTGAGCCTAATGCAGTATACCTAATACTAACCCAATAATGGGTGTATATCTACTGCACCCTTATTGGGTTACTGAAAACCATTCATTAATGACAATGAATGTGCCCCACTAGAGCAGAAAGAAATGAAAATGGTACAATAACTGTAATGCAGAGGTGCCAAAAATCAACCAAGTGCCAAAAGAGAAAAATTTGCTCACAATTTTTTAAAATTCATCTTTTTTGTAGTATTAGAAGATCTAGCATTATAAGAGAACTGAAATTGCGTTACTGAACAAGATCAATGATTTTATAACAAACAACAACAACAAAAACTGAATACAAACCAAAGTTTAAAAAGAAATTACAATAGATCAAGTGTTCTGAAAATTTCAATAGTTTCTCAGTTTTTAATCTAAAATTCTTATCATAAACATTTTCAATATTTAGTATTTTTAATCATGTATTAATGTAGTTCAAAAAAAAAAAAAATTCTATTGCTGCAAGCAAAGTAAGTATTTTACGACTGCTGGAATTTTAACAAAATTTTGGAATCAAATTTATCTTTGCATTAGGCATTAATTTCGTGTTAATTTTTTACAATGCAGAATGCTGAAAAAAAAAAGGCTGGCTTTTAAAAACTATTTTCATGCAGTTCATTACTTGTTTCATTGTTAATGCATATGAGAAATATATGTTCAAGCAGTGAGGAATAGTTTGTGTATACAGCTTTAACATGCTTTTCTTTTATTATGGTTTGAGCTCGTCTGAACTACAGAATCAACATCAAAAGTTTAATCACCTAAAATTGCTCCAAATTTTCTCCAGATTAAAAATCCCTTCCGTATGCATGTTTCTCAATGAATTATTTATTTTAATTTTTTTTTAAATACTCACTCCAGTAAATTCCTCATTCTTTAACATTTTGATAAAATACAACTTTTTAAAAGGAAACAAGCTTGTTATAAATTTGTTTTGTCATGAATTTGCCAGAAGTGGTCATTTATGTACGATTAAAATATGTCTAACTAACGAATTTTTTATACCAAATATAATTAAATATTTTTTTTTAGAACATTTCATTTTGTCTCCTTACAAGGATGTTTTTTGATGGGAGAGAATTGATACTTATTTGCTCATAGCTTATTAACACTCAAATACTTTTCGTAATTCAGTTAAGGAAAATTTTATACTTACAGTGCGTGGAATACTCATCAAGCATATTTCACAATCTTCTGTCCTAGAAGCCAATCTTGCATCCTAAAAAAGTTTCGCGTTAAATTTCCAACAAAATAAGGTAACGTATTAGTTTTAATATTTTTGGATTTCCTGCACACTTTAAGTAATAAAAATATGTGACATCATTACGTGTGGAATTCAAATGGGATAATTTACACACATTAAAGATAATGATAAGCACAATTTTATAGCTGATGCTAGAAGACCTGCTCTGGAGCAGAAATCACAAAAGTAGAAAAACTGCTCCTATCAATAGTAAGTTTTTTTGAGGCAGTATCATTTGGCAAAAATGAATAAAATAGAACATTCATTCTGTATTCCAGAGGCTGGCAGAGATGATGATGAAAAATTTGTAGAATTAAACCCGGAATAATGTAAAACGTAAAAATCACCTCCATAATATCTTGTGTCAATAATCATTCATCTTCAGTATTCTTAGAAAGTTTAACACTAGTGAAACAACACAACTTTAATTTGATGTGAATGAAGTGACTTAACTATGAAGGATATCAAAAAATTTCAAGCATTTTTCAAAAGTTCATATTTTTACAAGAATTTCAGATCAGGTATGAATTTAAAGTAAGTTAAAATTACACAATTATCTTTTAAATGAGTTAAAACAAGTGCGGTCACATACTATTTCACTGGTGACAATAAACCTCAAGGGAACACAAATTTTGTTTATTGGAACGTGGGCAATTAAAACAGGACTGACTATTTATTTTGTTGAAGCGGGTAATTTGTTGGCATTCATTGTAATGAGATTTTACTGAACTCTTTTTATATGTTATTTTTTAAATGTTTTTATCAAATTTAGTACTGGAAAGGCAGATTAAAAAATAATTGAATACAATAATGCATGTGTGATTTTCTTTCATTTTATCTAGGCTTAGAACTGACAGCAATGAGAGCTGGCCTATTTAAAATGATCTTGTAAACTTTATCTTACGAGGTTTTTTTTTCAAGGTCCGATCGATCGCAAAATGAAGACCACAAAGAAAAAGAAAACTCTTTTATTTGGAATATGTGCATACACCTTCCAACTACTAGTCGCCACTCCGTTTAAGACATTTGTTGTAGCGTGGTATCAATTTTCCGATACCCTCGTCATAGAAGGCCTGCCTGTGCTTTCAGCCAATTCTGTACGCTGGTCTGCAGTTCGTCGTCGGAGCCAAACGTCTGTCCTCCTAGCCAGCGTTTCATGTGACTAAAGAGATGGTAATCGGAAGGCGCCAAGTCAGGGCTGTATGGAGGATGGTCAAACACTGTCTAGCAAAACTGCTGCAGGAAAATTTTTGGTTAAAGCAGCAATGTGTGGGTGCGTATTGTCGTGCAGAAGGACAATGCCTGATGACAACATTCCTCTACGTTTGTTCTGAATTGCCCTTCCTTCAGCATTCAGAAATGGAATTACAGCACAAACTTCACACTTAGCGGGAAACGCAATTGTTCGAGGCATGTTTCCTCGTTCACTAAGTGCTTCAAAATAACCACAGCGACCTGATGCACTGCACAATCTTACTTGAGAGACAGCGCAAGAAATCTACGTACAGCGTCATTCGCCAGACTTTCTGGTTTTCATTCAGCGATCCATCGGACCGTGAAAAAACATATGTCGTCATACATTGTTTTCTTGGCGCCAACAGGAAAAAGTCGTTAAGGGTGGGGTATATGACATTAGTTCCAAAAAAAAGAAACTCTTATTAATCAGACTGAGGGGAAAAATTGTCTCTAAGGAAAACAGTTTAAAGTGCATTCCATATGCGAATCGACAAAGACCATGATCAGAAGAACTGTTATACAATCCAATAAGATTCATGCCTAAGAGGATTCAAAAGACATACAAGATGGAAAAATCTTATCACAAATAGTTAACATCACAAGTATGATTCCAAAATAAATTATATATTTGTCAGGGATCTAGCCAGTGGAAATTTTGGGCTTGTTTGTGGACACTTCACAAAATTAAGATTGATAAAAATGTATGTTTCACAAAATTCTAATGCAGAATTCTTTTAATATATGATATAATTTTGAAATTTCTCAAAATTACTTGAACTTTTTCAAATAATAATAATAAATAAAAGTAAGAAAATATGTAAAATAAAATAGTGAATAATTTAAAAACGACAACAATTGGAAAATGAAATTTGAAAAGAAAGTAAAAAATACAGTAATAGATTCACTCTCACCTTTGATGATGAATTTGGTGGCTTGTAAGGATTAATTATATGAGCTTCTCTAAAGAGAGCATCTTGGTCACCATCATAATATCTGCAAATATTTATAGAAACAAATTGTTTTTATCACATAAAAACAAACACATATTTTTTACTTATTTAACTGTAAATAAATAAAATGTTTAAATATTTTTGACTACAACTTTTGACTAAAACAAAGAAATATATGTATACCCAAAATAGCACAAATTAAACTGTAAAAAAGAATATAATTCGATAATTTTTCAGATTAAAACGTATACAAGTATTAACTTCTGTTCATTATACTACTCAAATTTTTTTGTAAATTTACATCACTTTGAGAGCTAATTGGTTGCTTACGGTTAAGAAATTACCAATTATCTTCAAAAGCAATAAACAAACAAAATAGTAAACACTAAAGCACTCTACAACTTAATTGGGAAGTTTTCGATAAAGGTGCGTCTTGGCGACTTTGTCAAAGTTCGCCAAATTTTTTGGCGCCAAAGTCTAAGCGCTATTTTTCCCGCTCTGCCAATGAAAAAAAAGGGGGAGAAACGTATGTTTTTTTTACTAACCTACTGGAAAATGAATGAAATGGAGTTTTTGCATCAGAAATACATGAAATTGGAGCATCAAAATGTAAACAAAAGGTTCAAAAACAACTAAATCTGGAGAAAAATACTAAAAAACTCAACTGCTTAAAAACACTAAATATGAACTAATCTAATCAAATAAACACTGAAAATTACATTGAAATGCAAAGAAAACTAGGCAAAAAAAATTTCTTTAAAAAAACGGTAAAAAGCATTAAAACAAATAATTAACCTCTTAAAAAAGAAATTAATTTGAATAACTTAATGCACAAAAACACTAATTATAAACTAATCTAAATAAATAAACCCTAAACAATACAATAAAATGCTGCGAAAACTAGATAGATATATTTTTAGTAAGGCAGTGGTTGCAGACCCGACCGCCGGAAATGTAATGAAGCATCGACCAACTTCTGTGCATGAGCAGAGTAGAAATTACTGCCTGAGGTCGGGACTGTTTTATGAACCCGACCAAAGGGGCGGGATCTAATTTCAACAGCCGACCAATGATATTCTATGCGGTCGGACGAATTATGTATGGCCGACCACACAAATTAAGATACTTTCCCAATGACCATAAAAACATTAAAACAAACATCAAATCAAAAATTAATTTGGGAAATATCCTCAAAAACACTATTATTTAACTAATCTAAATAAATAAACTCTTAAAAATTCAATTAAAAAATAAACCCTACAAAACGCGAGAAATTCATTCATTTTCCACGGAAGTAGGATAGAAAAAAAAAATATTTTCACCCTTTCTTTTTCATTTGCAGAGCGAAAAAAATAGCGTCTGGAAATGGGGGCCAAAAAATTTAGCAACAGTTGAAGGAAAACACATAAAATCACAAAAATAAAACGGCATGGTTGCAAACAGGTTTAGCTTGATTAGAGCAAAATCTAAATACATCTGGACTGAAAAAAAGAAAAAAACGATTGGAAAGGATAAATTTAGGATTAAAATAAATATTAGACTCCAAAAAATTAATTATTTTTGTAAAATTAAGCACTACAAAAGAGGGGGTGGTTATGTAACAATGAAATCACTGCATCCCATGCCGTTTTATAAAAACTATTTTACAAATTTAAATTTAAAAAAAGTAAAAAGTTGTACTCACTGCTTGCAGGTTTTCAATAAGATCCTCTTAGTTTTTTGAAAAAAGAAAAACGCCCAATTTAAATTAATTTTAAAAAAAATTTGGCCACGAGGTGAATTTAATTTACCACTGCACTCCCATCCGAAATGCGAAAAGCGGGGGGTGGGGGGAAAGGCAGGGGGCGCTCCGCTCCGTAGAGTGGGTAGTAAAGGGGTTGCCGTAGTATCCCCGTAGTGGCGCCGGTTTGCTATGAGAGCAGTTTATCGCCAGGGAAGGGGAAAATAGTAGGGTTGCCGTAGTATTGCGACAGTGGCGCTTGGTTGCCATAAGAGAGAGATTTATCACCAAAATTTGGCGGCATTTGGAAAAGCACCTTTATTGAATAATCCTCACTTAATTTTTAAAAATAGTTTTAATAAAGAATGGAGTAATAAATTGAACTCCTCCCTTGAACTTGGAAACGATTCGAGATTTCAAGCTCAGAAACGTAATGAGGGAAATTTGAGCATGGTGAACTATGATCATTCTTCCCCGTGGCCCTTCATATAGTTTCATCTTTTTTTTTTTTTTTTGTCATAAAGAAAAAAAAAATCATGACAGCATTTTTTCAACCTAAGAACACAAAGTACCCACATTTGTTTACTTTTAAAAAATCCACCAAAAAAGGAAAACTTTTAAAAGAACAAGTAGAGAAAAAATCTAATAACAGCAACAGCGAAGTTGATAAGATCAAAGTCGCGTTGACCGTTGATTCTTGAAAAAATGTTATGGTTCTGGCATAAATAGTGCAGAAGTAGAAGTTGGTCTAAAATTTTAATATGTTATCAACCTTAAAATTATTCTATTTTCATGCTAAACACAAAAGAACATACATTAGTTACAGTATTTTACAATATTTATCAATATTATCATTATAAGTTGCTTTTTGCAATGTGGACCAATGTACCCCATGCTCGGGGCACGTTGGTCTGCTTCACAGAGTTCTGTTAAAAATTAATGTAAAAAAAGCTAATGACCTGAACATTTTCAAAAAAATCTGGGATGGTGAAAAAAATTTAATGAACCTCATGGAGGATAATAGAACTGCTCATTTAATATTTTTATTAGATAAAAAAGGAAAAGTAAGAAAGCAGACCAATGTACCCTTAACCAAATATTTAATTTGAATGTTGCATTAAGTATTTAGCAAAATGTGGTATTTGGTGCATCCATTACACAGTCTGGATAAAAAAAATAGGAATATACCTACATGAAAAAGAATAAATTTATAAAAACTATATATTTAAATCTTTTCCTGTAGATCAAGAAATTATATCAGGCACAAAAATTGAAATGAAATATGGATTTATTAAATAGAAAGCAACATTTACTCATTCAGCTCCATTTTAAAGTACAGTGCAGAACCTTTTATCTGGGAATCCAGAAACCTGGAAAACCTTTTGCCGATTTTCCCTCCATTTTTTAAAAAATACGCATTTTTGGCAATTTTTGAAAAACTAAGCATTTTTTTGAAATACCTAAAAGAAGATGAGTGGTTTCTTAATAAATACCATATTACTCATCTATACTATAACTCAGGAAAATGTTGACAAAAATGAACTTCAAAGGGTTGTTTTTAACGCAGGGGAAAATTTCCGGAATATTTTCTTGAACTAAAAAGGACAACCGAAGTCGGAAATTTTTGTGCTTTATTTCAACTAAAAACTAAAGAAATGAATATTATGCAATGTTATTATGCAATATTTTATTGAATGGTCTTTAATTCAAACCGTTTAGAGCAGAAGATGTCGCAAAAGCGCGCGAAACGCCCCGATTTTCGAATTTTCTGTTGATGGTGGAATCTAGAAATCGTTAAAAGCAAGACTGTAATAAGGCTGCAGGAACTCATAAATTAAATTTCAATTGGTATTAACTTAATGGGGGGCAAAAGCAATAGTTATCAATAATCGCTAACGCCAAACCTTTACAAAAAAGTGAAGAAAAAAAACGTGTTCATGAAAACAAATTCTCTCATACACTATAGTAGAAGAATCGCACATTTACATTCAAAAACTTGTTTCTTGCCCTTCCCTTCATTCTCTTTCATTTTAAAACATCGAAAATTGGTGTTTTTCTTTCCTTTTCAAAATGAGTGTGAGGGTCTCAGGTCTTATCAAATAACTTAAGGTTTTTGGTGTTTTAATTACTCTCTCACTAATGGTTTTTAATGTTTCGATATTGATAAGCATTTCTGAACTGCTTTCTTCTTATTTTAATACCTATTACTATTTATTGTAGTAATTTAAGTTTTATAAACAATTGGCCAAAAGCTCCTTTTAGCGATCCAGAAAACCGGGAAATTCAGATATCCGGGATAGCTATGGTCTCGAACTTCCCGGATAATTGGTTCTCTACAGTATTACCAAGTAGTTCATTCCTTGGAAATGAATAAAAATCTACCAAGATCTTAAAGCACTCTACAAACAAATAATACACAACGAATTCAAACAATCACTGAAAAAAAAAAAGAACTACTAGAAGCAATTGAATATAATTTGTTTCTAAATTAAATTTGACTTTTCAATTAAAGAAAATTAAACAAATAATAATTACAAGAACAAATTTTCCACAATGAGTTTATCACTTGTAATGTTCATCAACTACACATATTGATTGCATTAAGCAGCACAAGTGAATTTTTTCTCAAAACAGAATAAAATTAACACTATAAGCATTCTAAATGAGTATTTAATATGATTATAATAAATAAAAGATATTACAGAGGACATTTACACTAGAAGAAACAAAACACCAACCTTTCATACAATTTTTCTTTATCCCATTTAAAGTGATTCAACAAAATTCTTGTGGTTGTAGGCGGAATCTAAAAAATGAACGTCATTTGAAAAAGTGAGAAAAATTAAATTTCTTTTTCGTAATATGATTAAAGAGTAAATTTATAATTGCACGAAAGGGAAATTTAAGTTGTATAAAAAAACAGGATAAGGAGAAAAAAGCAATATTTACACTTGGGCAAACTTGTTAACACTAACTATTTACCTGAACTACAGTGTTCACTTCTCGAATACAGTCTATCATATGTTGCACGATTTGCTCCGTGGAAAGTACTTCATAATGAAACTCTTCTGCTTCAATTTTTTCTCTCGATGTTGATTCTGGTTCTAAAGAAATAGAAAGTTCGTCCTCATCTTCTGCGCTAGATTCATTTCCCGAATCAGCATCATATAATTCATCATCGACGATGTCCATTTTATTGGTTTGGCTCCAGTCACAAAAATTTAGCACAAAAACAGATTCCTCTGTGCACGAATATAGAAAATAAACAAAGGCTACAAAACAAAGTATGACATAGATTCCAACCAAAATTATTTACATCACTAAAAATTAAAACCCCACCACCATCATTCCAATTTGTAATGACGTCACAGCTGTCAGAGTTGAGAAATCGAAACTGAATTTTGAGTTCTGAAAAAAAGATTAGACGAAAATTATTTTCAACTTTATAAAATTATTTTAAAATAGTTTAACGAAAGAATATAATTCAAATAAATCCAATAAAATTTATTCAAAGTAAGTTTTTCCGAGCAATTGGACGCAAAATTTTTAGTAAAATGTTTTATAACTTCAGTTAATTTTTTTTATTATAGTTTTCCCTGCATAATTTCTTTTCTTTTCTTTTTTTTTTTGTAGAACGCATAACTTCTAAACAATCACAATTTTTGCATTTTTAATAAATAACTGTCCCGCAGTCAAGTTTTTGTTTATTTACGAAATCCGTGATCAGTCGAGATTTTCAGTTTTGAGATTTCGGTTACAAAGATATTACTGCTCTTCTTTTAAATTCGTGCTGACCTGAGTCACAAATTCTAATCATTTTTTTAATGAATCTAAGCATAGTTATTCAATGAAAGAAAAATTTCTTTGGAAATTATGTTGGAAGTTTGATTCTTTTAAGTTTTTGAAATCTTTGGTCATGATCGTCTTCTGCATATTTTATTGAAGAATCAACAAGGAAAAATGAACACTCGAACAACTAATAACAGTTTGGATGGTATTGAACAATCTGCAATTTCAATAATTAGCAGCGCTATAAAGCATGATAATGATGGAAAATACCCATCGTCACTTGCTTGTTATCAAGAAGGAATACAGCTTTTTCTGCAAGTTATCAAAGGAACGTCAGAGAAGAAAAAGCTTGAGCATTTGCGCAGAAAAACTTCAGAATATATGAGTAGAGCTGAGAAAATTAAAGGCATAGTTCAGAAGCAGAAAGATAGCGGTATTTATCACGAACAAATTCAAATATCGAACGATAGTGTGGGGTTTAGTTACGAATCGATTTTCAAAAAATATCTTGACGATTCTGTCAATAAAGTGGAAATTGATGATCCTTATGTGAGGACTACACACCAGATTTACAACTTCTTAAATTTCTGCGAATTGCTTGTAAGATATTGCCCATTTTTAAATTGTATTGTTTTGGTCACTGGTGTTCATGATCAGGATTCTAGGAATCAAAATACAAAGCTTCAGAGTTTAAAAGAGAGTCTTCGTGATTATAGTATTGAATTAACTATACAGTTTTCTAATACTCTGCATGATCGAGAAATACGGCTTGATTCCGGTTGGGTTATCAAGATTGGCCGAGGGTTGGATTATTTTAAGTCTGTGAAACAGTTTTCTATTGGATTTTGTGACCAGAATCTAAAGAGATGTCATGAAACAACTGTAGATATTTATTTCAAGAATAAATGATTTGTATGTATGCCATGAAAATCTACTTATCAATTGAGCTTCACATATTATTTTAATTATACAAAATAAAGGGTTTAAATTAAACTTAGACCTGTTGAACTTTTATCGTAACTATAATTTGCCATATTGCATTATGAAGCCTTGAGGTGGGAGATGTGCAGCCTCACCAGGAAATCACACTAATAATAGTAATACAATAAAACCCCTCTAATACGCACACTAACGGAATTTTTTTTTTTCGCTCACAATAGAGGTATGTCCACGGGACAGGAGTTTAATAATGTTATTTGCCTAAGAACCGGGGGAATTAAAAATTGTTTGCATAAGAGGGGTGTCTGTTAGGATGGTTTTACTGTAAAATAAATTTGAATAGGTAGCTATTAAAAGAGCATATTAAAACATTTTTCAATGCAAAAATTATTTTGCCTTATTTTCTTTCCCCTTTATGGAGATATAAGGTCTTAAATGTTGGTTGAAATTTCAAGGAAAGTGCCAAGTTTAAAAGAGTCAGTGAGGAATTGAAGGTTCTACACTATTTCACTAGTGCTAGAGGCGGCGAGTGGGGCTTAAAAGTGCAGGGACAATTCTTTTAAAGAAAGTTGAAGACTATTTTCTAGGCTATCTTGACTGAGGGGGGGGGGGTGCTTCTGATGTTCTCTCGTGTAAATGTTTTGTAATTGTAGTTTTTAAAACGCCGTTTTTTTAGAGTTTTGTCAACATTTGGGGAACGAAAGGGAGTTTCCAGGGCTGTCCCCGTAATGTTTTTTAAAAATAAAGTCTAATTACCAATAGTGCCGCACACAAGGGAGGGTTCCAGGGTGTCCAGACACCTTCCGTAGCTCTTACTTTTTTTTTTTTGATTAATTATGATTCTATGTATTTTATATGTAAAAATAATTCCAAACCAATGTAACAACAATTTCAGTTCTAATAAGTGAAAAAATAAAACTCTCTTCTTAAAAGATTTTTTTTTTCAATGTGCACTTTTCCTCTAACGAATTGCAAAAGTGAGAGATCTTTCTCGAATTTGAGAAGGTGAAAAGCATACTTAAGGAGTACTATGTACAAAGAATGTTTAATGGGTTCTTGCACTGATGAATTCAAGCAATGTCATCATCACACACTGAAGAAGATGAAGTTATAAACAGGGCTGCGGAGTCGGAAAGAAAATGGCCGACTCCGACTCCTGGATTTTGAAACGCCCGACTCCGACTCCGATTTTTTTTTAATTTTTTTAATTGTATTTTTTCAACTCCCTCTCTCCATTCAAGGGAAGGGAGAAAACCTCTTAACACAGATTGAAATATTAATTCCTTTTTATGAAAATTTTGCATTTTGTGTTTTATTGTAAACCCAAGACGCCATACAACGTTAGAAATTCAATTTAAAAATCAAACTTTCCAATAGTTACAAGTTAAAAAGTGAGATGACTTAAAAATCCCTTTTAAAAATTTTAAAAAGGATTATCTGTAATTTTCCCCCCTTTAATGTTTAACAAATAGATATTGATCAAATCGTGTGCTTTCAATTTTTGAAAGCTGTAACTTGAGAGAAAAAAAACCTTCTTTCTAAATCCAAGTTCTGGAGAGGGGGTGGTTTGCCCCGGGTGACACCCATCTGGTAGATGACACCCAAAGTTAATTTCAGAGTTTATAAAAAAATATTAATACTTTAATTCTGAAAATTTTCACGAATATATTTTAAATTATATTTCATCAAAAAAATTTCAACGAAAATAGGGCACATTTACGTCAGGAGCTAATTTTACATAAAACGCGGCGGTATACAAATTTATACGAATAACTTTTACTATACCATATTTCTTCTTCGCTAAATTTTTAATTTAAATTTTATTGGCTGCTTTAGAATTAACCTAAATATGAAGATTTTAAGATTAACTGCAATTCTTGAGTGTTGTAATCAAGAAATCATTTACTTATTTTGTTCCATACTTTTTAGTGAGAACCAAGCTTACAGAAATAGTCTTAATAAAGAAAAAAACATTAGATTATTTCATCGAATCTTTGGGATTCGTGCTTTCGCGCCAGAACTTCTTTGAATTTGCCGATCACACTTAAACGTTTCAACCTTAGCTACGGGTGTCGACTTACTAATTTGTTACGTTTCTTTTACTATTTTATAAGTGAGATCGAACAAAACACTATATTTCATTTTTATTTGAAAGTGATTACTTGAAAATGTTAGGCAACAAAACCGTTTGCTGACAGTTGCTATTAGTTAAGTTAAAAAGCAAGCAAACTAGGGGACGGCTACAGAAAGTTCGGTAAGCATTCAAGCTAGCTAATTGCCATAATGGCAGTTATTTTCTCATTAGTATCTTTTTATACATGTAATCGAACCAATTGGTAATCAGTTTTTAAAAAATGCAAGGAGAGTCAGTGAAAAGGAAAGAAAAAAAGAAGCCCGGAGTCGGCATGTTTTCTAACGACTCCAACTCCTTTATCCCAAAATCAGTCCGACTCCGACTCTTCTACTCCGACTCCACAGCCCTGGTTATAAATAAAGGCGGAAAAATAACTAGAAAATTGGATTTTATTCTACAATATTCTGTGAGCCTATAGAGGCAGACTGGTGACTATAAATGATGTATACTGTAATAAAGTTGTTTTTAGTTTCATAACTACAAATTAAAACAATTTTTCTTACTCTTCAGACTTGGTGCTTCCTATACCTGAATTTCCTTTGCTGTTTTCATTTTTGAATTAGAAAAAAAGTAAATGCATAAATTCTTGTGCTTTCTGGTAATTTAATTAGGTATCTGTTATATATATTTTTTACATTTATTAATGCTAATTATTTTTTCAACAATTTTTTTTTACTGTTTTTGTTCTCAAGAATTGATTAAATCAAGTGAATATGTTTGATGGCATATTGGGGTATGATACAAAATTGGGACTTTTAACTCTGAACCATCCCCTTGCAAAATTGCGCCACTGATTACCAATAAAAACAAAGAAGTTTGCACTGTCTTTGTTAATATAAGAATAAAAGGAAGGCTCTTTCCTTACAATTAAACTGATGTCTTAAAGACGCAAATTAAGGCTATCTTTAGCAAACTTAGAGCAAGAGGTTTGGGGTTCACTCCCAGAAATTTTGCAAAGTTTAAAACGCTTTTTAAGCGTCTTTTAAAATGTTATTTCAGACTTCTCATTTACTGACTTAAGGGAAATTTTCAAAATTGAAGTTTTAAAACTGAAATTTTAAACAATATTTGGTGACGTTCGGGTAATCTCACCCACAGCATGGTTTTTAAAAAAAATGTGGGGGCTCCCCCCCCCCCCCCGAATTACTGCCACTGCTGTCTGCAGAGGAAGGGAGAGGATATTCATGTGCAAAGCATATGAAAGACGTCTTCCATTTCTCACTGAAACTTGTTAAATTTGGCTTCTTTTTTTGGAAATTCAGCACACTTTTAAGACTTATTCGATAATGGGGACACAAGTAAAAATTTTATGTGTCCATAAACATGTTTTAATATACTCTTATGATTGTAACTTATTTAGATTTAAAATTAGTACACTGGTCAGTTTCTTGTGCAGTCGTTCTAAATCGGATTTCAAAACTATTTTATGCATTGCTGCTATGTATTGTCCTTTTTTTTTTTAAATGTTACAACTTGAATACAAAAATGTTCTTGTTCATTTTTATGTTGAATAATGAATAAATGGTTTCATGTTTTTTTCTATTATTTGTATTTTTGTTTTTCTTCAATGCAAATTGGTAAAATTACACAAAAAACATAATAGTCAAATTTATAAGCTTGTTAAGATATGTAGTCTCCTTAATCACTGCACATTTAAATGTGGCCTCCAATGGTACAAACAGTGCCAGACCTAGGTGGAAACGAAGGCCTTTGCCCTGAACGGCAAACTCATCCTGTTTTGGTTGAATCAAGTTAGTCAGACCCAGATTTAATGGAGCTCTATTTAAAGAATATTTCTTTTTCCCTCAACTAAAATGGATGCAAATAACCCTATTTAGAAATTAATAAACCTCGAAATACTAAATTAATTTAACCGCCGAAAAGATTTTTTTTTTGTTAGTTTGAGTTAGAAATATTGGATTGTTATTAGAATGTTACCAGAAAAAGACTTTTATTGGAATCAGCAATTTTTGATGAGCAAGGGGGCAATTAACGAATAGCAAACCCGGCTCCTGGGGTAGGTGGCCGCGTAGGGCAGCAAATTTCGAAAATAAAACTTTTTTTTTAAAAAGTATGAATGTCTGTTTCAGCGTCATAAGATTCGCTGCTTCAATGCTAAAAAAAAAAATAATTTAGAGTATGTACCAGTACTTGGATATGCAAAAAGTAATTCAAAATTTAACGAGGAATTCAATTTAATTTTAAAGGCATCAAATTGCGTGATTTAAGTCTTTTGAAAATATTAATATTTGTTTCAGTGCTATAAGATGCAGATTTTAATGTTAAGAAAGTAGATTTATTGCAATTCTGGAGTCCTTGAACTCAGTTTGGTTCCAACGGCAAAAAATCGGTCACGAATCTGGATAAACTTCAGGATTTAGGTCAATTTGTACTAGATATGAGCCCAGGTAAAATTGTTTGAGTGCATAGGCGAAACGCAAACTGCATTTTCTTTGGAATTAGAATCTTTGGCACAATATTTGCTCTCCTGGCATCTTTCGCGTCTCTTGTTAATACAATGTAGGGGCAGGGGAATTTATTATATAATGCGAATGCATTCAGTTGGGTAATATTGAAATGCAATAGCAAGAAAAGGCAAAAAAAGTTTAATTTCAAAGGAAAAATCATTGCTCTTCTTGAGCTAAACAAGCAACTTTGGACCCGAATTGAGGCCGAACTAGGGCCTATGCAGTCAAATGGCTGTACCAGGGTTCATATCTAACGCAAATTGACCGAAATGCAGAATTTCGTCCAGATCCGTGACCCTCAAGGTTGTGCCGTTCGGAAGTCAGTTCAAATCTAAAATAGACATTTTCCAAAATCTTTTCAAGCCAAAATTAGTGTACAGAAAAGGATTACACACTAAGCTACTTATTAAATATGTTTCATACTTGGCATTTATTTTTAAATTTCAGTATCCTTTAGTAACCACTAAATACATGCATGGCTAGCTGACTCATTTGAAGCATTTGCACTAGACAGTGAAAATTCAAAATCCGACCTTTTTTTTTTTTTTGTCAAAATGTGATTTGCTTGTTTATTTTGTGTTAATAGGGGTAAGAAAAATCTTTAAAATAATGCTAAATTTATAAAGCATAAAGGAAGTTATAACATGACCACAAGAAATATAATTTAAAAATACCACCCTTGAGAAACAATACATATGATGATACTGTGGTTTAACATGTTAGAATCATCATTTTCTTTTCCGATTTTAATGTTACAACAAAATTAGTTCAAAATCCTGCAATGAGTTTAGATCATATGAGGCAGTGAGAAGCAAAGGTATGCAAGTGAACATGTTCTAGTTTTGAATAAAACGCTTTTAAAGATAACGTCCTCGGTAGGCTTTCATTAAATTTTTTTTCTAAATCATGCTATACAGCAGCACCTGCCAGGGCTATTAGAACTATCTCTTGCCCCAAGACAGAGGAGATATTCCCTTACTGGTATTTGTCATTGAGAAGGAATAGATGGAGAGAATGCAACCCTACTATCCTGATACGGCAACAGTACCATGTGACCTGGGGAGCAATTTCGAATTGACCATAACCGCTGAAGAAGTTTTCATTAGCTGAAGCCATGCCTGATAACAACCTTTAACTGTAGAAGGGAAAAATTAGATTTATAGTAATAGTGCAGTATTCTAGCATTGTAAACTGTGAGGAAAAAGCCACACCAGGAGGTCCAGTAACATTTATATGCATTCAACGAGTATATATTCCACAGTTGCCTATAATTTTTAAATTTTTGTACTTATTTTACCTATAAAAGTTATAAAACATTGTATATCTTGAGTGCAAATAACATTTCAGTTCCATAAAAGCACTTTTTACTTAACTAGTAATTATTTTAACGGCTCTTAAGCATTTTGTGTACATTTGCTTTGTTGGCGAGTATCTTCTCGCCAAGCTCCTGTGAACAGCAGATGCGCAAGAATAAAGATTTGCTATTTTTATGCTTCAATTTGAATACTAGTATGCCTGCGTATGAAATCATTTCAAAACATTGATTATAATACGTATGAATCCATAAATTTTCAGTCAATAACAGAACACTTTAAAACTATTTGTACATGCCCGTCATTTCAGAGAATAAACATCAAAATACATGAAAAATGCAATTACATTATATTTTAAAATCCGGAAAGAAGTGGGGAGAGGGAGTTTAAACGATAGGCCTGTATTTGTATCCGTTATTTATTTATTTATTATTATGCGGTAAAGGAGTTGGAGCCAGAGTTGCTCTGATTTATAGTCCCGACTTCATAATAAGCACAGTCTAAAAAATATTTAATGCCAAAAGAGCGATTGCGTGCCAAAACGAGACAACTTCCCAGCCAAACATGTCACCTGACCTGGGAAACATTGGGTCCAAGCTTATTTCACTGACACATTTGCTATGGCTCCCTCTATTAGTATTGCTTCTCAATGGTATTTGTACTGATTATCTCTAAACTTTAAATTTTGCCACTTACATCACTTTGCTTCTCACTGCCTCATATATTCAAGAAAATTTGGATCAGAATTCTTATTCAGTAAAGGAAACTAGGTGATTCAAAAACGATATTTTCTGTGAAATGGGGAATCCAGCTCACAACCTACAAGTTATTTGCATGATGCTCTAACCAACTTGGCTAATGGTTCCTGTCTTGAGAATACATAATAAAGTATCAAAAAATCAAATGAAGTTTAGTGATTTATTTAAAGAAGTTATAGAGCGTCCTCCCCCCCTAAAAAAAAGAAAAACACCTTTGAGAATTAATATACCCCATTCCTTTTGTTACAAAGATGGCCTATACAATTGTGTTTTTGAGATTTCATTTTCAAAAAAATTTCAGGGAAGGCTTCTGATCTTCTACTGTACAATTCTCATCACCAAAGATTGATTGAAGTGAGTTTTAAAAGCTACAATTTCGAAAAATTACCAAGCATTATTCCTTGAGACTTCAATTTCGAAAAATTTCCAGTAGAAGGTCCTCGCATCTCTCTTGTTTATATCATCATCAAAGATAGTCTAAAAGATCATTTTTAAAGCTACAATATTGCAAAATCGCCAGGAGTGCTAACTTGAATCTATCCCTTCCCCAAACATAAGCAAAGATAATCCCACAATTACATTTTTTAGGCTTAAATTTCAAAAAATTTTCGAGGCTGGGTCCTGAAGCTCTTTTTTCTAACATCACACTTTTTTACAACTACAGTCGGACCTCAATATAAGGTCACCCCTCGGGACTTCGAGACGTGATCTTATAAGCGGAGTGACCTTATAACTGGTTCTTAAACTTTTCTCAAAAAAACAAATCCTAAAATATAATATTTTCAAAACTATATCACTTGATTAAGTAACGTTTTAATTTAAGTTAAATTAAAATTAATGCAATTAGTTAAAAATTAGGAAATTATTTGTTAAAATTTTAAGTCAAAAATTTATAAAAGTGAAAATGAATTGGCTGGAATGAGATAATTTTCAGGTATTTGCTGGTCAAAAATGGACATGTGCTTATGATGGACACGTGACACAATGGCATTCCTGCCTTTGAAATTTGTATGCATTGCTAAAAGCCATCTTTATTGACCTTGACCCTTATTAGTTTACTTTGGAAGGCGGGGGAGGGGGGGGACAATTTTATATACGTCTGTAAAAAATTGAACGCCCTCTTTCAGAAAATCATGTGTACAATACTGTTAGGACACTGCAAATTTTGTTTTGTGGAGGTACAGAACTAAAAGGAAGTTGGAATAGAAATGACTGCTGAAGGCGAAAATTCAAGCCGATTTTCCCTATGAATCTGCGAAATATTATGCACTAAACCGCATATTGATTAGACAATTTGTTGCTTTTCTATGAATTTTTAAGATGTGTCAAGGAATTTTCGACACCCAGTATATATTTTTCATTGGACAGTAGAAGAAAATGGGACAGACCATCAATTTGGTGAGGAAAACAGAATGTATCATAGCAAGGCAAAATTACCTATGATTTGTAGCGACGGCAATGCAGTACCTAATGTAACTGCACTTAGTTACTAATTAATATTCATGACTTCGTTGGTTCTTTTATAAATATCTTTTTTCTCTTTTGTGCAATGGATAACTAAGAGTTTCATGAACAAGGGAGATTTGGCTGGAGTTCAAAATCATATATTAAACCAGAAAACAACATTTTCTAGTTTAGTTGAATTGGTTGCAATGAAAATTGGAAGCAATTAAAAGAACACCTCTAGGTTCATCAGAAAATAAACAGATTACATTTTTAAAACAAAATTTATTGAATTCTACATTTGGCAAAAACCCTTTTCATTACAGAAACTATCACAATGGCAAAGCTCTCTTTTGTTGTTAACATAAAAGATATTGTACATAATTTGTCTTAAAAAGAAACTCAATAATGCAAGATGTTTTACATAGCGCTTAATTTTAAAAACACTTTTATATTAACTCAAATATATAGTTCATTAAGTTGCAAATGATATGTATTTAAGCACATAATATATGTAGAAAGGAAGACAAATGAGATTTGTAAGCAACTGAAGCATAAACAAATATAATATATACTCTCTTTTTTTGGGGGGGGGGGGGGAATGAGATTCAAAAGCAAAAGATTTTTGCATAGTTAATTTTAAAATTTGTTAAAACTTGTTTAAATAAAATCATAATAGGATTTTAGAAAACATATATATAACATTGGAATGTACGAGAATTATATGGCTAAATGGCGTTTTGCACATACATTATTATATATTAGCACACACAATACATATTAACACATAAAAGGACATCTCATTAAAATTTCTGATAATTTGTTATATCTACTTATATGCATAAATACGGAAATAAAAGTTAAAAATTCATCAATTATCCAACATAATCAACAATTTTGATAAAAACTAAACATGTGAAGAAAAAAAATAATAGTTTTAATTTTCATTATGTAACAAAACATGAACAAAACCTTGTTTTAAAGACATTTTCACTATCAAGATGGGGGAGAAGGACAAAGAAGTGAATGCTATAAAGATTAAATTTAAAGCAAATTTTCACGATAATTTATTTGCTGGTTTAGACAAATTTGAAATTAGTATGAAGACATTCTGATTTTTCCTAGTTATCAATGGGAAGATTGATAAGTGAGATTCTTGGCAATTTTTCCTATAGGTGCCAACTTTTTTTATGCTAAAGATTAATAGCTGAAGTATATCAGCCTTGCTGATATTGATAGAATAAAACGATTGTTTTCCAAACTTTAGAGATTGCGGCAAAATCCTAATAATCAAGGTATCCCCTTATCTGCTTCATTTCAGGAATCTTTCAATTCAATTTTCCCCCTTTCCCAGTGCTCAAAATCTTTTAAATTTGATTTGCTAATTCTTACCTGGTGGCAATTCAATATTCTGTAATCAGCTTAATTACTTACCATCTGATAATTAGTTTATTTCAATTTAAAACGAAATTTCCACATGTGGCTGAAAAAACTCACACATATTATTATACATTAACCCTTCTTTTTCTGCACAAGATCAAATTTGTTCGAAATTTCCAAAGTAATTGGAACGCAAAACTGTTTTTTTTATGAAGTTTAGCAAAAATGAGCCTTTTAACAAAGTTTTGCTTTAACTATTTCTTGGCAAGAATTTAAAGCAAAAAAGAAAGAAGCATCATTTGGCACTTTTTCAGAGTAGTTAGAGAGGTAATGGAAGTAAACTTAATACCTCAATTTTTTTTTGAAAATTGTATATAAACTAGACACCATAGGCAGCTGCCTTGGATAAGGCACACTAATTGACTTCCTCAAATTTTAATTCTCATGCCAGCATGAGAGTTAAAATTTATCTTAATTTATGAAGTATCTTCTATTTAAGTTATGAAATAAATTAAAAAAAAAAAAAAGTTTTGATAAAACAAAAGGAAAGTTCAATTTGAAATAATGAAAACACACAAACTCTTCTCTGAGCATGGTAACTGTAATACATAGTGTATAATTTTAAATGCAAAATTTTTGTTTTGTTTTTTTGAAAAGAATAAAATGGTTCCTTAACTTGAATGTTTGCATAACAACACATTTCATCATATTATCCTCCCAATTACACAGAGGTTGTTTTGATAACGCTTTTATTACACAATTTTCAGGGTCTGGTTTTTCTGCCATTGCATAGGGTCCCCAAAATGCCGCCATTGCAAAACTGAAGGTGGTGAGGATGATGTAGCACCCAGTGACAGATCTGATAATAATGCTTAAGATGAAGAATGCAATGCTTTTTAATGCTATCATGGAACTAAAATACATACTCTGAATTATTTGGTAATATTTTTAGAATCATTTTACATAAGGTTAATGAAAGTAGCATGTAATATGCTTGCTATGTGTATTCCTTCCTCCTGAAAAATATACCTTCAATAAAATGAAGTATAAAGAGGGTTGTTTAGTTCAACCTTTTTTTTAAACCAAAGGATTAAAAAACTTATCTTTTTTTCCTCCCAAATGTTTTCATTTACTTTACATTGTTGAAAAAACTCAAAGCTACTACAACCAAAGAACCCTGTTTACTGTCCCCCCCCCCCATTTCAATTAACCCAGAATATGGGTATCATTGGCATTATGCAATATTTATTTTAATCCATAAAAATGTAACTTAAGCTTTTGAATAAAACTACTAAAAGGAATAAATAAAATACAAGTTTGAACAACATTTTGTTGTTTTCCATTTCATTTAGAATTTTCAGAATTTGGAGCACATGAGAAAAAAAAATTCAAATATAAACACTCTTCACAAAAGACAAAAGTATCACTGTTCATGAACAAATACAACAAAGATTTACAGTATTTCACTAAATTTAATGGCACAATCCCAAGCTCAACATAATGTTTTATACAGGTAAAATTCATAAAATACTAGAAATTCATTAAATTAGTAACGCAATGTAAACAAATAAATGTTTCAGAAATTTGTCTAGAAAATGAATGAAGTTAATGCAAGCATAACTTGAAAAGCATACCATATATTTCTCTACAAAGGTATCCAAACTCTTTGAATGAGCAAGGAGTGAAGTTTACAAAAATTGAAAATGGTTCAAAATAATCTTAATACAATCAAACTTCATTTCTTCAAACACCCTTGAAATGAATTACTGTTATGACGAACTATCATGTTTGATCCCAGTCTTATTGAATTTACACATAACGCTAATTATTGTTTTTTGGATAAGAAAGGTTTGACTGTATGCAATTTAGGGTTTGAAAGTGTAAGCAAGCATATTGTCAGCTTAAAAAACTTTAGTCTGACACAAAATTTACCTACAAAAACTAACATTTAAAAAAAATAATATTTTTTAAATTTAGAAGTAAGCTTCTATGATTAAAGTCTTGTTACTTTGAAAGTAACAATTTTTGAATCAAATGTCAAGCACATAAAGTTAATACGAGGAATGGAACTTTAAACGAGGTGACATTATTTAAACTTTTGTAGTTTTCTTCTTAAAACTTTTAGAAAATCGAATTCTGTGAACCTGAAGATTGAAATTTGTGTAACTGCGCCAATTTCAATTAATTAGTGAAAAAAATCACATGCATGAAAAGAAAAATCAATTGTAATACACTCCCTCCAAATTATAAAAAACATATCAAAATACTGTATCTATACATGAATTTCATTTGATTTACAAACACGTTCAAGTATTTACTTTAAAATCAAACAGATGAATGAACAAACCAGTGAGTGTTTTTAAAACTAGTAAAATTTTGAAATAACTGGTTCCATGAACCGAAGTCCAATAAAAAATAAATAAAAAAAACTACTCATAATGCAGAGGAACATATGAAATAATTTTGAGGTGAATATGAGATAACCAATGCCAGCCATTCTGCTTTAGTATTTTCACGAAATAGGTTGATTTAGTTCTGGACGAACTTTATAATTAATATTGTATCTATTATTTAAATTCTAGGCATTTTATGACAGAATAACATTTTCCAATCATTCTGGATAACCAAGATTTCATTTATTTATTTATTCATTTATTTATTTATTTTTTTCCAGCAACGGGTTTAATTTAATTTGCTTTAAATATTTATCTTTAAATTTATTTATCACCTGCATTATGTAAATAAACTGAACTTTTTCAGTTCACAATCCGGAATTGCAGTTGGAATAAACAAACATTAATTTCCTTCAGTCGACATTAAACTCACAATCTGTATTGGAAAGCTGAAGAGTCATTAAACCCTTCAAAAGCATTAAATTAACTTCATTTTTATTCCAGAAATACAGACTTTCTTCAAAGTTTGAAGAATCAATAAGCTTAACAAAATAAGTCATGCATCAATTTAGGCAAAATATTTCACCATTAAAAATCTTCATTAAATTACATTTTATGCATAACTAATGCCCAGATCATAAAACTACTTCAAATCTAAAAACAAATTGTACATTTCAAAAAGTGTTTATGCCAAGAGCAAAAAATATGTAAATAATAGTTAAATTATTTATTCAAATGCACATTTTTGTTTCATGAAAATATACACAAAAAGCAAACAATTATATACAATTACAAATAAACAAAACAAAATACTGTATTTTTATTATTCCACAAAAATGGAGCAAACTGTTCAAATGTAATTTTTAATTATTTTATTTAAAAACTGTACAGTTAAATTTTACAACAAAAAGAGAACAACACTTTCTATATAATACAATTCGACTATGACAGTGAAATGTAATGATTTAAGAGTTAATGTTTGACAGATGGAATGAATAATTCTACTTTACATTCAAACAAAATGAGGTCTATTTAGGCAGTTTCACAGGATACACAACGGATAATTATGGGGCAGCTAATGCAATGTCAAAGTTGCAAGATGCTTATTTAACAAATTTCTTCCATTTTAAAATACAATGAAATACAGCAAAACCCTGTTACTAAATATCCCTTGTAGCAAAATAATGTTTCATTCCTGATTTAATTGCCATTAATTTGCTTGAATTCCATTACAACGAATAAAATTTGCAACCCCTTTACATTGGTAGTAACAAGATTTCACTGTATTTTTAAAAGAAGTTTTATGATTTAAACCCTTTCAAACGATTCCTCAAACTTGTACATACCACCTCCGTGTGATTTTAAACAAGTGGAGTAACTAGAAAATAAATTTAAAACAAATAACTAGAACAACTGATATCATACCAAAACAATGCATAAAATGTGTTATTAGGAGAACCAGAAAATAACACCATTTTTTCAAACAGAAGTTTTTACTTTTAATCAACAATGTAATTACACTTATCATCAATATCCTTTTGCCATCTAGTGTGTAAATTTCCAACCCAGGACGGATAAAAACCAACTAGTTTCTGAACAAAATATTAATACAGTGAAGCCTGTGTAAGTTGATCACTTGCGGTGCACTACTTTAGTGGTCAACTTAAACAGGCGGTCAACTAATAGAGGTTGAATTATGTGATATATATCTAATTCTGTGCCTGAAAATAGCTGTCAACTTAGACAGGTGGTCAACTTATAAAGGTTGTTAACTTTACAGGTTTTACCTGTACAAGATGGCATTTTGAATATTAGACAAATTTTCATGTTTTTGTCTGTTAGGAAGTGTTTGAAAGTTAGCGTTTCGAAGAAAGGGAAATTACATGTCACAATGTATAACAGGCACATATATTTCAATGATTATCAATGAAAAAAGTGTTTTTATGAAACATGATTGAGCAAGACCCCTACACTGCTTATAATAACCCTGGGAAAAAATTATGAATTTCAGTGGCTTGCCTCCATGACATCTAGAGCACTAGATTAGCAGTTGCCAGTTGCCAATGTGTGACCAATTTACTGACACTACACCACTTGATTACCCTTTATACTTACCCCGTTATACTGTTTCATTACTGTGCGACAAAAACACAAAAATTTAGCTGATCTCCAAAATGCCATCTTCAGATATTTTGCCTGAAAACCAATCAATTTGAGCAATCCAAGATTGAAAATTTGTAACTAAATGGCAAAAGGTAGTAGATGACAAGAAAAATTACATCATTCATGAAAAATAAAATCTTGATAAAAAGCTATTCGTTTGAAAAAAAAAAATCTTTCCGGTCCACTTTACATAATACACAGAAATCCATTTAATTAAACTATACAGCTGAATTCTTTCCCACACCTACATTGATCTTTGGTCACCCAGCAGTTACTTCAAACACTGTTTAATCCACATTAAGTACGTGAAAATAAAATTATCAACTATAAATAATATTTATAACCATTTTACAACTTTGAAACTACTTTAAGCTTTATGATACAAATGCAAATTTTCTTTTTAAAAACTGTTTTGTTTCATTCAGTGAAGTCATGTTTGAACTTTGGGTGAGCATTATATGACAAGCGTTTGCCTGCAATTAAAGACTGGATAATCCACTCACTGGAAACAATGGGAATTTTTCTTCTTTTAGCTGACTGCAGTACATCTTGGGGACAAAGATGATTTGTAATGAGAACATCTACAAAAGCAGATGAACCTAAAACCAATTTGTATTAATTTTTAATAAGCCCAACAAATGAAAAATGTATAGCTTCAAGCATTTAAAGCAACAATTTAAAGGTGTACAAATCTAAATAATAATCATTTGGAGCACATTCTCAAGAATATTCTCATGAAGTAGAATATTCAAAAATATTCTCCTAACTTCTAAAATTTAGTGATAATAATACAGGGCTCCCAACACATTTTAGCCATAGAAAAGGGTAAAAGAAGACCACTTTCAATCAAAAAGGGGACTAAAGAGGACCAGTTAGGATTAAAATGAGGACCTTGGGAGGACCATTCATAGTTAAACCCAGGGAAGCACCAAAAGAAAAATTAGCTGCCTGCTGGCTGAATCCCTGAAAATAATTCATTAATTAACCATAATAATGATTTTTATTTAGACAATGCTTTATCCTGTTCTGTACAGCTGAACTTTTTATCCAATGAATTGTATTATTTACAAGCATTTGGATGGGGGAGGGGGTTGACAAGCCAGCATTTAACTAAAGATATTACAGACTAATTTTAACTGAAAAATAAATTTTCTACTAATGAACTGGTGAAAACTGGCTGATTGTATATAATCAGTGTATACCTAGTTAAGACTCTTTAGATAGTTTTTACAGTGAACATCGTAGCACATAGTCATTTACAAAACTTTCACGTAACCATTTAACAGAATTCATTTTGATTTAAGTTACTACAATACAAGAAGATTTAATTTAGAGGCCATGAAGGCTCCCCCCCCCTCTGGAGCCCTTGTTTTTAACACATATTTCCAACTCTAATATGGTAGTTTATATACATATGAGAGTTTATGACCAAACACCCATTTCAGGAGGTAATATCTGTCTATGTTACTGCCTAAGCTCAAAAATATTAGAGGTTTCCAAACCATTTATTAGTATGCTAAGTATCTAAATCCTTTCTTCACATGTATGTATTAGTTGTTTTGCCACCAAGGTATTGTGTCTTCAAGTATATATAAAAATTACTAAGAAAGAAAATATTATATTGAAGTCGCCACATCTAAAAACATGCAAATGCTGTTTAAGTGATAAATACACTGAACGTAAGTTTGAGCCTGATTAACTGAATAACTTAATATAATCAATTAATGTGAAAGTTCAGATTCATAGAGCTATATTTTCAAATTGAAAATAGTCATTTTGAGTATTTTCAATAACAAATAAGGATACAAAGAAATACAAAAGTAATTTAGTTTTTTAAAAATTATAATATAATCCGAGGTAGCACATGTCAAAATAGCTTCCAGCTTCCAAAAATATTAAAATAATTCCAAGATGCAAAAGGATTGAAATCTCGAACACGAGACTCAAATTTTCGCGAAGTACTAGCATGTTTTCCAAAAATAAATTTATTTATTATTTACTAAAATTAAACATAAAATATGCTAGTCTAAGATAGCATATGTAAAAATAACATTTGATTGCCCAAAATATTAAAATATTTACAAGATGCAAAAAGATTGAAATCTCAAACACGACAAGTAATTTTCCACAAAATCCAAGTAAGTGCTATGCTGCCACGGCTTCAACAATAAGAAAGTTTATTATTTGTTAAAATTAAACATAAAATAAGCTAATCTAAAGTGGTGTATGTCAAAATAATTTTCGATTGCCGACAATAGAAAAATATTTACAAGATGCAAAGAGATCGAAATTTCTCCACAAGCAATTTTCGGTGAAGTCCGAGTAAGTTTGATGTTGCCATGGTTCCGAAAAAAAAGTACTTTATTATCTATTGAAATTAAGCATGAAATAAGCTACTCTAAGGAAACTTATGTTAAAATAACTTCTGATTGTCAAAAATATCAAAATATTAACAAGACGCAGAGGATAGAACTCGCAAACGTAGGAAGCTATTTTTCGCGATGCTGCATATCTGCATATCAAAGCATTAAAAAAAACTTTCACATTTTTTTCAAGCACTTGAAAATGAATTTTTTTTTCAAGGGCATATTAAGACGTCATAACTCTTCCCCCAAACTTCTCCATTTGCTAGATTTCCATGCTGCAGCTGTTGAAGGGGAGTAATGATGTCAATCTGAAGCGAAATAATATGAGAAAGTCAGATTGAATCCAAGGCTGCAGTGCCTTGTTGGTGACAAGGCGCAGTGGTTGCATGTTTGGGCGTAAGAAACATCAGCATACACTATCTTTTAACGTAATGAAAACTTTTAAAATCTGATTTTTAAGTAAAAACAATATAAAAGCGGACTAAACGGACCAAAATGTTAAAAAGCGGTCGAAAGCAGACTAAACGGACCAAAATGTTAAAAAGCGGTCGAAAGCAGACTTTAACCTTAAAAACGGACTTTGGCGGGAAAAGCGGACCATTTGGGAGCCCTGTAATATGGTATACAAATTTCATATGTGAATTGTTAGAAACACAGTAACCTCTTGTTATATTGCGCTTTTCGGAGGACAAAGAAAAAGTGCAATATAACAGAGGTCATTAAAAATAGTTATCCATCAACCATTCAACATACAAGTAAAATAGCATTCATTCTCTTTGACATGATTTTCAAAAGGTTTCATGTAATTCACAAATGTACTATCTCACATATTAAAATTTATACAAGATGAAATTTAAGTAAACTTTCAGTGTCAGAAAGGCACAAGCATCAAATGGAGAATGAAGATGATCTTTCCTAGCTACGAGACAAGAATAAGCATTCCAATACCCCCTTATTCCCATTAGACTTTCTAATCCCTTCGATTTGCTGTAGAAAGGATTTGAAAAGCAAAAGTAACCATATTGTTTCCAAAAATCTCTTTCCTCCGTCTAGGTCATTCTTCCTTTCTTTGATGCAAATCCTGATTTGTGCAACCAAGCACAAAACTTTTCTGTACAAAAAGGCAGTCAGAAAAGGGCATAGGTTCCCTTCCACTAGGGCCTGCAGACTCTCACTCATTGTAAAAGCCTTTGTTTCAATACAAAAGAAAATGTCAAGTAGTTTACAAACTATGTCATATGTATATGAATTCTTGCTGCTTTTCCAGCAAATTCAGAAGAATGGAAACATCTTCGTTTTGTTCATTGACAAAATAAAGAAAGAGACCTTTTCTGAGTAATACCATATGTTTTCATGAATGATTTCAAACTTAAAGCAAGTTTTTTTTTTTTTTCTTTAATTTGGGAGATAGAAGAAAACAGCGATATATCTGAATCAGCGATAAAACAAAGCATGATATAACGAGGGGCACTGTAATATTTCCTGTGCTACAACATTCATATTAAAACAATAACTTATTAATTTTTTCCTACAAAAACTTTTGAATAACCAGAAAGTGGGGTGTCGGATCTGTTTGTTAAATGCACTTAATTTACTTAAAACTTTATATCAACATTCTACAAATTCTATTTGTAGTACTAAATTATGCATACTTAAAAGCAAAACAATATTGCTTTAAAATATGAAATTGTTTAAATAATCAAAGTACATCAGTTAAGAGTTTGTTTCAAGGTTTCCATATCTCTCCTGACCTAGGAATTAGTTTGCAGCGCCAGCAGAGTACAACTCAACTTGACTCGCCAGTGCCAGTGTTGACGTTTTAAAAAGCCTGCACACGGCAGTCGGCAGCTAGTCACTTTTCTCTAGACTTGTCATGCTGTAGCTTTACCTTTGAATGTCTTTTACCTGTTTTTAGTTCTTTACAATGCTTGTACTTGTTTAGTGTTTTAAAGATATTAAATTGGTTCTTGTTAAACGAATGCTATGTGCTCCTTTTTACGACTCTGCAAGATCAATTATTACAGGCAAAAAGAAGGAAATTTTGAATTTGCTATAAGGCAATACTGTTAATTCTTACCATTTTGTTGATCCAATTCGCCTGCTGTTCTTATTACAATTTTAAAGTTCAAAACTGAGGTATGTAAGGTTTTTGCTGTTAGTCTCCAGGACAACAGTTTTGTTTTACATTTTAAATTTATGTGTAACGTGTAATAGTAAATTAAAGGCTAGAATAAAAGAAAACAATAAAATTCTTAACATAAAATATAATGCTGGGTCTAGGTAACTAGAAGTAAAAGTAAAGGAACTTGTGTAAGGAAAATCACATTCCTGGTGCAAAAAAAATTAGTATTTTATGTGCCAGAAGACCGATGTAATAGCAGGTGGAATAATGGTGGTTGAACCTCAAACTTTCGAGACTCAGATTTTCGAGATTCTACTGTAATTTGATTAATCATACCAATTAGTAATAATAATGTACACTTACAGAACATCTTGGTGCTGGTCAAAAAATAATAATATACACATACAAAAACATTTAATGGAAGATACAGAGCTGCTAAGTTTTGCCTTTCAGAAAAGTTTGAAAACTTCATTTTAAGCAATGTTACCGGTTTTATCTTACCAAGCAATAAATGTACACTTTGATTATTAGGCTATAGTTAGTTTTTTATTGCTCGTAAAATTTTTGATAACACCTGATGAAATTCATTTTGTCACCTCCTCTTTTGAGGGGTGTGGTATAGTTAAAGTAAGTTCCCTCTATTTTTTTCTTAATAAGTTCATAATAAAGAGTAAGTATATTTTTTCAAAAAAGAATTTGCCATTTGTGAGAATTACCTATAATTTAAAACATACAATAATTCTATATTTGAATGAAACAACAGAGGCTAATCAAAACATTTACCTGACTTGGAAGATGGGAGAGTCCATTTTTGAACAAAATCAGCTTTCGCTGCTAATAATACTGGAGCCCATATATGAACAAAGTGACTTTCATTAGATGATATCAGAGCTATTTTCAATCCTTTTAAAGCATCACTTTTCCCATGCCTAGTAAAACATGTTTTAATATTAGAAGAAAAATATAATAACAGCATCAGATGTAGCTGCCTATTAGGGAGGCTCAAGCTCCTTGTTTAGACACTGGTGTAGACATTTTTTTAAATAAAATTTGAGCAAAAATATCATCGAAAACATTTTAACTAGAGAGGCACTGAATAGTTGATTGGTATTTGGTATACTGCCATGCTAAGCGAATAAGTCGTATCAGCAACTAAGTTCAAGATGAATAATTGCCATTTAAACTTTTACATCTACATGATTCAAAAGCAACTTTTTCAGAATTTTTAAAGAAATATTTTCCATTGAAAATGACCATAAAACATTGTAATTACATGAAATATGTGACAAAGAACTACCTGGTGACCGTAACTCAATTTTGATCAAAAATGCAGAAACAACTTTTGTGCTTAGCACAGCAGTATACTGCATATTCCGCAGATAAACCAAATAGTTGAAAAAACTTAATGTTTTATAATTGGTAAACAAACATATTTTTGGCACAGTGAATGAAAGTATTGTAGTATGAAACCATTGCAGAAAATCAATTTGAAATTGCTACTTACTAGTTTTATCATATTCAAAGAAATCATGATGTAAAAGAAAACTCTCAGATAAATTAAAACATTGTTGCTTTTTACTTCTTCTTAAATCTTATGACACATTACACTATTACACACTCACTTAAACATGACACTAGTCGCGTTCATAACGCACTTTTCGGCCCGGTAAATCCCCGCTCTGGTTCCGCAAAAAAAGATTGAAAAATTCCCCGTTTCCATGCAAAAAGAGGTTCTCCTATTGTACCAGAGAAAGCGGTTTTTGCCCAGCATCCTTAGCGGCTAGTAGACGAACTTGTTTCACGTAATGCATTCTGGGTAAAAACACCGCTTTCACTCCAGAAGCTAGCGGGAGGGAGGAGAAAAAATCCACATTTTCCCAGCAAATAACCAGAATGCGGTGAAAAGCAGGTTTTTTCCGGGGTCGAATGAGTCCATGGAAACGGCCCTACTGTAACCATTTAAATTTTTAAAAAAACCATATTAAGTCAATTTACTGCTAATTTTCATTAAAATATGCAGTTTAAAAAAAGAAAAAAACTTGGATATTAAATTTTGGAATATTTTAATTTCTTAAGTTTTATACCCTATGAAATATTAAACATTGTTTAAAAACAACCATTAAAATTGATCAGTGTAAAACAAAGTTTAATAATCCTTTGCACTTAATGATTAAAAATAATAATATCTGGCAAAGTTTGATTTTTATTCCTCAATTTTAGTTATGACAAATTAATAATCGACTACTGATTAGACTAAGATAGCAAAAATCCATCCACTATAATATTAAAATCTGTTCGCGTCTGTCTGTCTGTCTGTCTGAAGATCTATCTTCTCGAGAACCGCTGCGAATCGAGAGTCAAATGAGATACCGATCAATTCGAAATATTCCAAAGAAAACAATAGGACCAATCTCGTAATTGTGCGACTTTAATTAGCGGAGATATTAATTAAAACGTTAATTGACATAACGTTATTCAGGAATTTTTATTTCTTTCCTGTTGCCACTTTGCATATGCGTGAGCAAGTAAAATTCTAATAATTCTTTTAAAAGAGATTTTTTGGCTGCTGTCCAAATCTTAAAACAACATTTCCATCTAGAATTTTTATTTTAAATTAGTTTAAAATTGGTTGCATTATTCGGACATAGCCTTTATTTTATCGTCTGTCTTTTTTTTTAATTTTTACATTCAACGTTCTTAACTTTTTTCAGCATAGGAAAGTTGTTTCTTTAGCTATCTTTATTGATTGAAGTGTAAGTTTATCATTCGCCGGCTTCATATTTTGGTACATTTAGGAGATGTGACTAATTATGTTTATTTTGTTGGACCTTTTCCCGTCACATGGGTGAGTTTTCGAATTGTAATAACTCTCTTTTTCCTTCCTGTTTCTATTTTTGAAATACAGTTTGTATCGTTAAAAGAACATGTTAAATTAAGATTGTTTGGATTTCTTTAAGTGAAACAGAGTTGAACAAAAATATTGTTTTTAAGGATTTTAACTAAAGCTTAATTCGAATCTGATGACTTGGTATTATATTAATGCTGATTGGTATTTATTAAGTCTTGGTGCTTTAGTTTCAAGTAAGCAACCAAAAAGTATGTGTCATTTTATGTAAAAAGCTGATCTTAATTGTACATACAAATGTTTCAGGTATAGTCTATCAGATTTCATTCAGTTTAAAGTGAGCACAAATTATAATTGATAATGCATGTATTTTTATCTTTTGTGCTAACTGAAAATACTCATAACTTGCATTATTGATAACTATGATTAACTTTAAAGAGATTTTTGCCAAAAATATGCTCTACTGGTGTTTTGCAAGCCTTGCATTACGCGTATTTATTTACTCCTTAGCGCTTTAGAAACTGATGTCAGAGTAATACAAAAACATCAATTGGACATCTCTTTCAGTTTTTAAGTAGCCCGTGCAACGCCGGGCACGCAGCTAGTAACTTTGAATAAAATTGTAATGGTTCTTTAAGCAACTTGGGTTTGTATTGGTTTGTAAGGTAAATGCTAGATTCTTAATCTAAAACATAACATGTTACCATGATTATCAGTTATCAATCGTATATCAGGAAAGAAGTTAAGAGTAATTATTCATTTATGCAGAAGCTGCAGATAAATATAAACCAAATTTTTCATTTACTATATTAATCAAAATCACCGATATCATTTTTGCAAAAATAAGTGCTTTCTGGAAAAGCAATTAACTGAAAAGTAATTTTTATTACACATAAGAACATCAAATGAGGGGAGGGAAAAATCTAATTTAAAGAAAAAAAATAACACTTACCAATCAATAATTTCATCTGAAACAATGGAGTACCCAGCAGGTAGTAGGTAATCTGTGTGACAACGAAGCTCATCCTAAGAAAGAAAAAGGATTTGAAGTTCTTTTTAATACTATAATCCAATAACAGAAGCGATAAAATGTCACTGCATAGACAAATGAAATTTTTCAATTTTTTCGAATTTATGACCATTTTTTTTTTTTTTTTAAATTCTGTGCAGACAGTCAGAAACATTGAATTTTCGGGACAGAATCAGGACAAGTATTAATTTCATTTCTAACATAAAAACATTCTTAGCACTAAACTCAGATGCATATCTTTATCATAAGAGTTCTAGAAATAAATATATTTTACTTTGGTAAAAATAATAGAAATAAAATATATTAAAATTTTTATGCAGAAAAGATCCAGACATATATTCCCATCAATCATTTTTATTGGTGAGATTAATATTACAGAACACTTAAACATGATTCTAGAAGAATTATATTAATTTAAAATCAGGTGATACAGGTCTTCCAAAATATTATGTGCAAAAATACGCTACTGTTATTCATAAGACATACCATTAAACAGCAATCTTCCACAAAATTATGTCTGATGCACAGGATTCCAGCAGCTAAACATTGTATGTACTTTATAGTCCGAAGATAGGAATTTGCTAGCAAGAATATGTTTTTTCTTGAACATTTCTATAAGTAAAACAGAATTAATTAAACATTTTGGTTATATGCCAAACTAAAAATTGTTGAGATAAAGAAAAATTAAATACTTGTATGTCTTCAAACTTGTCAAGAACCAAACCACCTTGTGAGATTATATCCGAACAAAGTTGATCTTTATCAAACAACTTTTCTTCAACTAAACAAAATAAGTAGATATAAAGAGATATCAAGCATTAATCAATTATAAATATTTGATTGTAAACATCCTTGATTGTAAAAACTAAAAAGTTTCCTTTCTAAATGTTTTAAAAAAAATCCTTCAGCAAGAATACTTTGTTTTTTGAAATGGTGTTAGATGTGATGTTAAAATGAATAAAAAGTAAGCAAATAAAATCATAAAAACTTAATCTTTTATGTATGCTTAAACTTTAAATATGTGTGCTTCACTGTTTTAAAATTTTTGAAACCCTTGTATTACTACATTTAAATTATTGTATGCTTTTCAGACAGCAAATAATGTAAAAGTCAAATCTTGAATTATTACTGATACTTTTAACATGGCAGATCTAAAAAATCAGATGATTGCCTTAACAGACATATCAGACAGTTTATTAACTTTCATTGATACTTTATAAACTCACTCAAAATTTATGCAATTTAGTGTAAAAAAAACAAGTTCAAAGTCAGAATGCCAATATATATGTGGGGCAACACTTCCAAAAAAATTTCCGAACAACGTTTAAAAAGCTGCACATGCACATACTTTCAATTTAAGTTGAGCCTGTGTAACTAAACACTAAAGAAATAAATGCTGACAAATCGAATATAATTTTACAATGTATGATTATTAATTAAATGATTGAATTAGATACAATAAAAGCATGACTCTAAAAATAACAGAAAATTTTGAATTCCAATGAATTCCATAGAAATTTGTTCATTTGCAAAAAAAAAAAAAAAAGAAGCATGCAATAGGACTATAAGAAATTGATTTTAATGAAAGCAAGTAGGATTAAAGCAACAATTAAAATGTGATTGTGAAACTAATTGTTTTCAAAAATTACAATAACAAAATGAAAGTATGTAAAGCTTTTTGGCACAGAAAAAGTCAAAATATGTTTTGTAGTAGCTTGGTGCAGATCATTCAATTTGCTGCTACTCAGTGCAGGTGGCTGACCCCTGGACTTTTGAATTGGCCTTATAAATTTACAAAATAACTGAATTGAAAATGATTAATACTGGTAATTATAAAACACTTTAATACACAAAAGAACTACAGTAGAAGACCGTTATAACACACACCTTGGGACCAGAGCTTTTGCGTTATACAGGTTTTTGCGTTATATAGATCATTTCACAAATTTTGAAACTAATATTCAGAATATATCTATATATTAGCACTTCAGAATGAGTTTTATCTGCAATGAGTATTAAAGCACCAATATTACAATTAGTTATTCACAAATAAATATGTTTTACAATCAAAATCCTGCACTTCTGCTAGCTTCATGGTTTGCATAACAGCTGCATTTTAAAAAGACAGCTGGTATTTTCTGTTTACTATGAGTATTAATTTTCAATTTAAAAGCTTTGAAATAAGATGAAAAGATGAAAAACTTTCAAAATTTAATTTGCCTAATAATTTTTATGTTAGCAAAGCAAAACAGAGGGATTTTTTAAACTTCGAACTTTATTGTTTACTTCTGAAAAGTAGTGCGGTTTATAGAGAATTGTGTTATATAGGTCAGCGTTATAACGGTCTTCTACTGTATCAATATTTTAAAAAACAAATTAACCATTACAGAGCATAGCTCACAGAAAAATCATGAATTTAATAAATCGTATCAGATTACCTTCTGTTAAGTTATTATCCGAATCGTCATTTCTAGGAATAACTTTTCTATCTGCATTCGTCAAAAGAAAAGCATGATCCTTAAACAGTTTTACACTCCTGGCGCCTCCTGAAAAGAAGTATATCAATGCTAAAATTAAAGTTTTTATAACCAATGGTTATAGCAAAGTTACTTTCTGTAGTTAATCTTTAGATCAAGACTCACAAAAAATTTTAAGACTGTGACTTATCTTTTTATATAATTTGTGCTCTGATAAAACGTGCCAAGTGAAATGCTAGCTAGAAATATTCTGGTTGGACCATCGACCATGGAGAATAATTCAGCTAGAAATAATCAATCATAACATTAACCTTTAATTTCTGTTCATTTAAGCAACATTAAGTCTCAAAACTTTTCGGTCAAAGGGCCAGTTTTGAAATTTTCTCAAGATTTGAAGGTCAAACACCCAAAAAAAGAGAGATCATTATAGAAAACCCAGTTCAGAACTGCAAATATTTGTAAAACTAATTGAAACTTGCAATATATATATTTTGAATTAAGAGTTGTTAACACATTCATAGAATTTAAAGCATGTTCACTTTCAACATGGATGGTAAAACAATTTCCTCCTTTAGCATTAGAACTAACCTTTATTTATCACTTGGGTTTCAACATCATTAAATAATCAAAATAACTTAAAAATTAATAATGAGTTTTTAATCTTAAATTAAGGCAGAATACAGGAGCTGAATTACATGCATGATGGTACTGAATATTTTTACAATTTATGTTGCATTTATCCTAAAATATGACATTAGAAACCCCAAAATATAAATACATAAAAAAAACAATAATAATAAAATGGAATTAAACATGCCTTGCAATTAAATAACTTGGTTTATTTAATCATTTTAATAGTTTTAATACAGGGGTACAACATACGGCATTAATCGATTTTTTTAGACATTTTAAATTAACTTTAAAATCCAAACATTCATAGCTATTTTTGCTCAGAGAAAACATATAATCAATAGCATTACTGCAGAAAAAGTACTCCCTGAGAAGAATACTTTAAACTTTTATCTCATGTTTTAGTCTAAATATCGCCACATCCAGTTTAATATTGTCACAAGTAAAAATATTAATTTCTGACTTTATGGGGTATTGCAGTGCTTACATAAATGCTAAGTTGCATTTCATAGGGCCATATGTCAGCAAATATGCTATAATACTAAACTT
The DNA here is from genome assembly GCF_026930045.1 of Uloborus diversus. Taxonomy (NCBI): domain Eukaryota; kingdom Metazoa; phylum Arthropoda; class Arachnida; order Araneae; family Uloboridae; genus Uloborus; species Uloborus diversus. The sequence continues at coordinate 24,030,732 of NC_072738.1, forward strand.
TATCTCTTGTAGTTGTTAGTCCCACATGCTAGCACTGCAACACCGACATTGAACTGTATGTATGACATATGAAGCAGTGAGAAGCAAAGGGATGTAAGTGCCAAAATTTAAAGATAACCAGTACAAATGGTAGGTGAAGCTCTCCTCAACTTTGGTGCCAGATATAGTACTAGTAGCCCTGGTAGGTGCTGCTATACAGTAGAGCTTGGCGATGCATCAGTGCATTTCAAAAAACAGGTGTACATTCCACATAATTAAATCGGTTTAGAATTTCTTTCTAAACCGATGTATCAACATCACACCAACTACAAATTCAAGCACTGATGTGCAGACACCAATCCACAATCATTGCTGTTTTAATCTCTAATTTTTTCACACCAATGTTGAATTTAGCAGTGTGTTAAACCGTTTAAGCCTAACAACGATGGTGAGAAGAATTAGTAAAAGGAAACTTTTCAAACAAGTGCTGATGGAAGTACCATAAGCGAAGGAAGACCTTCATTTCCCCAAACATGCAGGAAAGACGACTTTGTTTAGCTCTAGACGGAAAATATATTGATAAACAAAGTTCAGCATACAATCACGCACCCGGAAAAAAAAGAAGGTAAGTAGCAACAACAATTGCAAATACATATTTTAGTGATAATTGCATGAAAAAGGGGGCTTGTGAATGAAATACATGACTTGGCTTACATAAGCTCACATCTTTTTAAATTGAAAATATAGACCCATTTTAATCCCAAAACACGTGTCTGAAATGTTTATTGCCAAGCTACACTTTTAACGCTGTATTTCTTCTTTTGATAATTTCTTGCTGGTGCTAGAACCTATCAGTAAGCATCTCACATAATATATACATTTTAAAATCTTGCATGTATTTTGCAAAATTTAAACAAGCAAATTTTAGTAAAGCTTTAAAAAAAAACTTGAATTACACCACCATGTACCATGCATCGCAACATCTTGATGTAAGCTTGGCGATTTATCGCAGTGTAGAAATTTCTACATCACCCAGCCATACTCTACAGCATGATTCAGAAAAACTTTTCACTGAAAGAATACCCAGGACCAGAACTTTAAAAGTGTTTCCCTAAAAAGTTGAAAATGTCCACTCACATCCCTTTGCTTCTCACTGCCTCATGTTACAAGCTTTTAACTATAGCAAATGGGTACAAGTGACATTAAATATGTTTCAAAAAAATAATTACCCAAAAGCAAGGTAATTTGTAATGTACCGACTATATTCAATACCTCAACTCATTCCAAGTTATGAAAGAGTAGATCAAAAGCTTTGCTTACTTTTTGGTAGAACTTTTGCTACTTCAGAAGTGGCGCGTGCTGCAGCTTTTCTGACCCTTTTCCTTGGTTTCACATCCTCTTCAGTTTCTGTACTTTCAGGTTCCCTTGACTTAGGCAGAGCAGCTTCACCCGCAGAACTACCTGTCGACCTAGCTGTGCTATCCAAATTCGAATCAAGTTTTGAAGTCCTTTGGGAGATTCTGGGAGACTTTTTCAAAACAGGAGTTGATACGGGTGATTGGACTGATTTCCTTTTACGTTTGCCATCTATGATGTTATCTGCCCGAAGAAGAAAAAATAATTTGAATACAAAAGTGTAAAAAAAATACAATACTGCTAAAAGCATTTGCAGTATTTTAAATTTATATATATTACACTTTTATATAATTTTCCAGAAATTGGAAGGAATTCAGACTAATTATGCATCAAAATTAATTTTAAAGGACTCCCACCCTTCTTTTGATAGAAATTAAGCCTCAGTAAGAACTAAATTTTACAAGAGCAGTCACTAACACATTTCTGACTTAACTAATATTTCATCATACTTCAAGGACTGGTTCAAGTCATGGTTAGCAAGGTTTCTGGACATTATGGTAAAAACCATGGTAAATACCGTGGTTTTTATGGTTTGGTCCAAAACTCTAGTGTCCAAAACTACATTTTTGGAGAAACTGTATTTTGTGAGAAAATATCAAAAACAGAAAAAAATGTGTCAAAGTTATGTTTTACATTGAATACATATTCAATGTCAACATTTGAGTAAAAATATATGTGTACCTTATTTATACAGCTGATTCTAATCTAGTTACATAGAACTTGAATTCTTCATTAAAAGTTTGAATTTTTTTTTTTTTTTTTTTTTTTTTTTTTTTTTGCATAATTAGTAGTAAACAAATGTTTTGACATTTATGCATGTGTGCAAATGAAAGTGTTCAAAATATAGTGCAATAATTATCTTAAATGCAATAAATGGCAAATTTCAAACTGAGGGGGGGGGGGAATCTATATTTTTAAGAGTCTTATACAGCTTTGTGAAGATTTTCTTCTCTTGACTATGGTACCATTCCATGACCTAAAACTAAATTACCACCTAACTACTATAGGAAAATGGCAATGATTTGTTTCTATAAATTTTGAAGCTACTACAGTTTTTGTTCATTGTAGTTACAGAATGTATTGTATTAATAGTATGAATTACAAAAAAGATATTGCACAAATTTTACAATATAAGTGCACAGCGTTGGCATGATTTAAATCAATTGATTTAAAAAAAAATCATTGATTTAAATCAGTTGATTTTTTGAAAAAATCATTGATTTAAGTAATTTTTTAGTTTGGACTTAATTTTTAAAAATTAAAAAAGTGTTGGATAAGAATCAAATACGAAAGCTACAAACAAGCAACATATACCAGCAATGTGCAGGCGTTAATAATTAAGTCTCTCTGTCTTTGATCAAAATGAAATTTCAATTAGTGTGGATGAGAATAATCAAGGTTTGGAATTTATTAAAGAAATAGGTCCAAGCCTTGTCAGCATTGTAGCAAACAAGAAGTGGCCCATTTCTAAAGTCAGCATTGATTGATAAAAAATATGATCAGTTACAATGACCGATTATGACTGGTGGGGTTCATTTTATGCAATGGGAAGTAGAGAGAGCATTACAGAACCAGAAATCCAATTTATACTAGGGATGCAATAGATATCCTGTAACTATCCGGTATCCGGCTGATTTTTTAACTATCCGGAACTATGAGGTATCCGATCCGGCAAGCCACTTTGGATCCGGATATCCGACAGTTTTTTGCAGGATATCCGAGCAGTTATCCGGTAAAAATGTGAGAGATATCCAGGGTTGATGTGGGGTTATCCGGTACGAAATGAGGGTTTAATTTTGAATTTACTTTTGCAAAAATTTCAGTTAAAGCTTTCACAGTTTCATAAACTTTTCGATGATGCTTTCTCTTTTAATTGCTGCTTCAAAAACGACCATTCCTCTTCAAACCTAGCTTCTGGCATTCCCCCGCATCGTCCCCCCCCCTCTCCTTCGCGAATCTGCTGACGGTATGTTGCCAATAATTTCTCCCTCCCTCTCTCACTCTCTCTGCTTTATCACGCTGAAGTGAAAAGTCGACCTTGAAATGGTTCATATCAAAGTGCTTGAAGTTCGAGGAGCGGCCGTGTTAAAAATTAAAATACAGTCAAGTTCCGACTTGCGGGAGGAATGCATTCTACTACTCCTCTTGCGTAAGTTGAAATTTAGCGTAGTAGAAAAATGTATGAATTCGGATTTTTAGAAACACACTAAAAATTTTTAGGAATTTGTAAACACCTCTCACACTATTTTGAACCATTTCTTAACTATATATTACCGTTTCTTGCATAAAAAAAGCTGTATTATTCAACATAAAACTCTGTTACGATGTACAAAATTAATGGTCAATGGGAGAGAGACATGTAAATAAAACAATAATATAGTTACAGTGCATTAATAATTTAATAATGCACGCTTTGGTGCCATTATATCTCATGAACATTAAAACGAAGAATGAAAGAAACTAATGAAAAATGCGGAATAGTTGCACTGAAACAAAGCAATGTTTAGAGTAGTACGGTGTGGAAACTTCCATTTTCAGTGATACTAAAAGGATGAAGAACCATCAAGAAACCAATATGTAGTGACCAATGACGTAATCGATGCTTGCACCCAGCACGCGCAGTTGTACAAACGAACTATTTTCGAACTTATATTTGCTTGTATATTTCTACACATGCTAAAATCCTTTCATTACATTCATTTATATCCAAAATTTTGTGTTGCGTTTGTATTTTTTCTATTTTTAGTTATCCGTAAAAGTTTTCTCTCCTTTTTTAAATTATTCCACTTCCGTAAAAATGAGTTAAAATCTACCTGGAAAAAAAACCATCCACATAAAAATAAAAATCTCAGAACAAATGTACAATTCACTTTATTGAAGCATGACACATTTTAGAGGAAGGAGAAGGGAGGGTGGCAGATCGGCATCCGACTATCAACCGAATAATGCAGAAAAACTTCTGTTTGTAATGAAAAATCTAAAATATTCCCCTGCATTGATAAATAAAGATTCTTAAGTGTATATTGCATGAAATGAAGCATAATTCTAACTGTCATATTCAACGCCGATCTTAACTTGAGTCCATTGGAAATTTTAGAATGTTGAATAAAGTAATAATTGCTTTTCCCAGAATAATTATTTTAACTAAGACTTTCAACTGATATTTAGCATTTAAAATAGACTGTGAATATAGCAGTGAGAAATAACAGCTATAAGTTATTGCTTCATTTTCTTCTTTCTAATTTTTTAATTGCGTGAACGTGTTTAACACGACTCTTAATAGTTTGTTTAAAATGTTAATTTGCATCATTTATGAATGTGAATTTTTATTTTCTGAAATTAAAGTGAAATTTTCAGTTGATTATTTAAGTATAATTTTATTTATGTTTAAAAAAAATTGTTAACATGTTGAGAACGACTTTTAATAATATATTTAAGATATTAATTTGCATTTTTTAATAATGCGAATCGTTATTTTCTGGAATTAAAGGGAAATTTTAAGTTGATTATTTAAGCATACGTTTATTAATTTGTTTTTGAAAAGTGAACGCGTTGAGAACGACTCTTAATACTGTATTTAAGATGTTAATTTGCATCTTTTAAGAGATTGAATCTTTGTTTTCTGGAATTAAAGTAAAATTTTCAGTTGATTATTTTAGCATAAGTTTATTAATTTGTTAACTGGGTTGCCCACCTGGGGGGGGGGGGGTAGGGGTATTTTCTCTTTTTTGCGCGGGGCTTTCTATTTGGGGGGGGGGTATTTATGGTTTTTAGGGGGGGCCTTGCTCTTGGGGGGGGCACCCCTGTATTTAAGATGCTAATTTGCATCTTTAGAGAAAATATACCTTTATTTCTGGAATTAAAAAAAATTTTTAAGTTGATTATTTAAGTTTATTTATTTTTTGAGTCAAACTGGCCTTGTTTTAAAAATTTTCTTTTTTAACTTGTATGTTAGAAAAATTTCAAACGTGTATTATCTGTAATAAAAATGATTTAAAAACAAAGTTTTATTTTTTGTTATTTCTAAATTGGAAACAAGAAAATGTATTACTTTATGAAAAAGTTAAAAAAAATTTCTACACGTCATACAAATCTAATAACAAATACGACTCATTATACGACCTTTAAGATTTCAACTATGAATAATTAAAAGTTTAAACCATGTGTACATTACATACAGAATTAATTTTTGCCAAAAGTTTGTCTCTTTCGAAAAAATCTGTCAAAATAAAACAATATTTTAATGTTTCATTTTATATATAGCACAATTCCTAAATTAAAATATAAAGGCTCTAAAAAAAGTACATTTGAATGTACTTAGCATGTTTTTAAAGAAATGATATGTGGAACAAGTTTGATTTATTGTTTTGAAATGGCGTTGTAGAAAAATATGCAAACATGCAATGCAATCGAAATGCCGGATATCCGAATCCGGCAGGTAAGGGGGCATCAGATATCCGATATCCGGCAAAATCACTATCCGGTGCATCCCTAATTTATACACCAAATAAAAACAGCTACAGCTTCGTCTGATGGAATAGAAAGAGTTTTCAAGGAATCTTTGGTTTCGATCATTCTCTAACGTTCATAACAATTTAAGAGTGAACAAAGCATCAAACTAAAGTTTTTATTTAAATTCTCAGAATTCATTTTCTTAAAAAATGTTGTATGAACTGTGATTTTTTTCCTTAAATAAAAAGTTTACATTAAATATTTAATTTGTTCTTTAAAACTTCCTTTTATTTAGTTTGAATTATCCAATAACAAAATAATAATAATAATAATAAATAGAATGCCTTTAGGTTAAAATATAGAAATAAATATTTAAATAGAATATTTTGGGTAGATTCTATCTATTTGAGTAGAATATTCCACACATTAAAGCTTATTTGTTATAACAAACTGTACCACGCATTTTCCAAAAAATATGTAAATATAATAGAAAAAAAAAATCAAATAAATCTGATTTTTTTATTTTAAAAAAATCATGATTTTTTTTTCAACCCTGTCAAGTACATACATTTAATCATCAGTTTATCGTTCTTTAATCTATGATTCAAAAAAGAATTTTTGTTAAAACATCATGTAAAACTTAGATGCAAAAAACCATTTAAAAATTAGTTTTTTTTTTTTTTTTTTTTTTTTTTGCGGCCCCTAAACATTGCACATTTAACAACATTCCTTTGAGTTATGAATGGAACTGAAATTAGTTATCTTGGTTGTGTTGCGAATTTCCTTTCATAAATCTATGAATTGTTACATGAGGAAGTTTTTATGTAATAGAGTTATTGGCAATTTTTTTAAGTAAAATATTTTTTGAATGAACATTTCGAAGAAAAATATAATCAAATACTGATTAGTTAAAACTTAATTATATTTATATTTCTGCATTATGAAAATTGCAGTAAATATGAATTGATTAGATTACACTCCTTTAGCGTTAGCATACTTTTGGACAGTTTAAGACATTTTCAGATACTTTTAGACAGTTTTGAAAGGTAAAAACCACCTGTCCTGTCCTAAACCAGTTTTGGACAATTCAAAACCCAACACTGGTTCAAGTGAAATAAATCTGTGTTCCCATTTTTTTAGAACTTTTTACCTGTAGTTAATCACTGCCATAAATCAGTGCCTATCTTATCATGAAAACAAAATTTTCTTCACATTATTCAAACTTGTTCCAGGTTGCAGTTTCGTTAAAAAAAAAAAAAAAAAAAACTCAAACACTCAAACTGTATGCATAGAAAATATGAAAGCTGTTATGTTGAACATGTTTCAGAATTGTCATCATAATGAGAATCTTTTACTAAAAACCTTAGTATTCCTTATCATTACATTAGCTAACTGACATTGTATTTTGTCTCTCTCATTAGGACATACTTCTTGCTGTATTATCTCTGTATCTTAAATTGGGCTTATACAATATTCTATTGTGATCTGAAACACATTTTTTGAAGAAATTATCAGACACAATCATTTTTTGCAAGGGCTAAAATTCATATTTTTAAGTGGAGGGAAGACTCCCAGCTTTATTTTTTTACGCACTACTTAAAAAAAAATTCTTATTAGTTGTTTACTTTTCATTCAAAGACAAAAGGGAGACTCACAAACAAATATAAAATTCATAGTAATGAATAAAACCAAAATACATTGAAACAAAAAGACTATTTTACCTAGATTAATAGTCACTGTTGCAGGTGTGGTAGGAGGTCGACTACTTGTAATTAATTTTGCTTGGTCTGTAGTTAGTATGACACATGATCTTGGATATCTAAATCACAAATGAAATTAATAAAATGCAACTGACGAAAAGAATAAGAATTTTACTAGGGCTGTTCAAATGAAAAGATACCAAACAAAAGACTGAGTCTCATCACGGATCCAGAACTTGTGGGAATAAGAAATCCTTTGGTCAATTAATCAGTGGGATCGTAGTGTTCAGGCGTATGGTGCATACTTCGAATAAAGTCTTCATTTAGACCCACACTATCATTTGGTACTTTTTCATTTGAACAACCCTTATACCATATGTAACAATTATTTCTCAACAGGATTTCAATTGGCAAAATCTTTTAAATATTAACCAATAAAGACACATATTTAGACAACATGGTGACTGATTTATTACTGAGGGGCACAAGTGCCTTTTTTTTGGGGGGGGGGGGGTTGATCCAAAATATCTTCTGCAGGGGAGTTTTTGATCAAAAATATCTTCTGAAGAGGATTTTTTAATCAAAACTACCTTTTAAAGGGTTTTTGTTTTTGTTTTTGATCAAAACACCTTTTTTATAGGCATAAACTACTGTATTAGAATTTACATTTATGTTAAAATCAATGGCTCTGGGGGGTGTTTCCCCGCCCCCCCCTTGCTGCGCCACTGATGAGGGGGATAATGTATTAAGAGGAGAATGCAAACAATTTCCCAAAAAGATACTTAATTCTAAAAATGTTTAACATACATTTAACAAAAAACGTTTCTTGATATTTTTACTTGCTAAAAATTAAATAAATAACTTTCTCAGTGGAACAAAATAGCTGAAAATGACTACTATTAACTTAAAATTATTAGATATGAACAGATTATAATTTTAGAAATTTTGCATAAAATATTTAAAGTGCCTGATATTTAAAAAGTGCATAAAATTTAATAAGCAATCTCGTCTACCATGGGTGCCCATCCCCTTTCCCCAACAGCAAGGGCCCTGCCTAACTACCACAAAATCTAGAGTAAGCCTCCCCCCCCCCCCTCAAAAAAAAGAGAAAACCCTCAAAACCCCCTTAAAAAGATTAACAGTGCAGTCTGCGCCATGACACCCCCCCCCCCTTTTTTTTATCGTTTGCAAAATTGATATGGCAAAAAATGAATAATAATATTTTTTTAATATGTACCTTCTTGTTACTCCACTGTCAAGTTCTACTTCATATCCGACTTTATTTCCTTCCCTAAAGTGGCCACACACTATACCTGGATCATAGAACTGATCAGAAGAAGACTGGACAAGAACACTTGTGCCGATTTGAAGCATAGCAAGTTTCATCAAATTTTCTTGGGCAATTGTCCGTGTGTCTCCATCATCAAACATAACAACCCATCTACAAAATATTAACATTAACTATCCAGAAACAAGTATTATACAAACCCTCCATTTATAAGCTTTGTTTCATTACCAAATTTCATGACTTAGCATTAAAAAAAAATCACTATGACACCATTCCATTCTGAAAGTGTATAAAGTCATCTATTTTCATTTTGTCACTAAATGCTGCAGGAATAATATTTTGGCTTACTGTAACACAATTTTCATAGCATTAAATCCTTGTAACGTTTTTTTCTTCATATACTGTTTGACTACTTCATGAGTTGGAAAGGCAAATATCGGGTTTATAGGTGGAAGAGCATATTTATTAGTCTTCAAGGATGTCAGTTTGTTGTTACAGACTATGATGTACATATTCTGTAACCATTAAGAGATTTTAAAATCCTTCGCAATATTTATACAAACAGTTCAAAACATTTTACGAGTTTAATAAGTCCATTTTTAATCCAGAAGCAAAAGAATAGAAAAAAAAAAAAAAAAAAACAGGGCATATAAAAAGTCCTCGACACATTTTAAAAATTTATAGAAAGCAACAAATTGTCATATGAAGGCAGGATTTGTGCCAGAATACTTCACAGGTTCAAGACTGTTTTATGACATTGTAAAAATAAATAAATAAATAAAAGGAAAAAAGAAAAAGAATTGCAGTGTAATTAATAGTAATTTACATTGAGGGATGTATCGCCACAGTAAGAGAAATAAATTTTTAATGTGACAATACAGCCAATGCAAATTATTTATTTTTTTCCTTCTCACTATGTCATAAAAAATTCTTGAGCCTGGGAAATATTATGGTGCAAAATGCATATTTATACGACAGTTTGTTGCTTTTTAATGAATTTTTAAAAGCTGTCGAGGACTGTTCGAACCATCCCTTATTTTAAAAGAAACCAAGAAAGCTGTTATGAAATTTAAAAGAGTAAATTAATAGCCTACTAAAAGTTTTAAGTGTTCAGAAATTTTTGTTATTTACCTGTTATCTATTACTTGATTAATGGAAGAAAACAAAATGAATGGAAAGAATCAAAACAAATAATGTCATTACACATGTCATTCTAAAAATTCAGGAAAAATTCTCAAAGCAGTAAAATTTCTTAAAATGCTATTTTTAGCATTTCAGATGATTATATATACCAAAAGAAAAAAGCTTACAAAAAAAAACATAGACATTAGTTAAAATGTGAAATCAGACACATGAGCAGTAACAATAATGATAATCAGTATATTTTTCATACCTGCCTTCTAACTCCTGACTTTGTACAGTTCCAGGATAATAATAACCATCTTTCCAGCGAGCCATGACTCGAACACCTGAAGTGGGATAGGCAAATTAATTAACATAAAGCTTTATAGTCAGCATATTACAGTCAGACAAAAATCTGTCCAGCATAAATACTTGTCCCAATTTTTACCAAGGCATCTTTGATATTTCATTTTACAATTAAAATTACTTTAACGATTGTAAAACAAATAAGGAATAAATATTCAGTGACTGCCACTTCTTTGAATCAGGTTTGTTTGAAACAGTTTTGATTCATTAAAACAAAAATGTATGATTACCGAGTTATAGTAATCACACTTACTTAACTCCTATAATCTTTGCTTTTTCAACAATCAGTATTTTCATTTAGAGGTAAAACAAGATACGTTTTATTTACTTCAAGTACAAAATTAAAACAGCATAGAAGTATATGTACATTCTTAAGGCATCATGAAATAAAAAATCTCTTGAAGTGTTCCAAATTTTGCTAGATAGGGGTGTGAAAAGTAGGCAGAGCGCGAAAAAACTGAACCCTTGCGACTGCTTTTTGCAAAATTGATATTTTTGACACTAGTTGTTTTTTGAAAAGGTAGATATACAAACGCATAAATATATACATCATGTGTCAGTGCATCGTATGTTATAGTATAATTAAAAAAAAAACACACAATATTTCACCTGGAGTAATATTGCCAAAATGGGATTCTTCATATGCTCCACCTGAATCTTCAGCAACAGGAATATCTCTTGGAGAGAAAAATTGAGAGGAATCAAACACAATGTAATTAGATTTCATTAAATTTGAATTAAATCAAGATAGACCTCTAGAAACAGTTGCAAGCTAAAAAATTATGAAAACATAGCGCCCAAAAACAGAATGCCTATGACACCCCATTAACCTATCTATTAACCATTTTTAAACACATAAAGGCTGGAGAGTGTATTGATGTACTGCAAAACACATATGTTCATTTGATGGAACATATATGTTCTATTTTTAATTCCTTTTGAGATAGCTGTATCATTAGTCATTGGTAGAGCTTCCATTTTTATTCCAAGCCAGTACTGCTCCAAAAACAAACAGAAGAAAGAAAAACAGACGTCAATTTTGGTACATTTAACTGAGCGAAACATCCTACTAGTAGAGGTAGATCAGGGACTAGAGGATGAATATTAAAAACTGGACTAAAATTTACTAGATGATCGAGTTAAAACCACTCATAACTTTTGAAATATTTGAACTTAAGCAATGAAACTTTTCCTCTGTGTTCAGAATAGTTTTTAGTTTTGAAATAAGCAATAAAATTTTTTTTGATCATTTCATCATTTTTGAGGTACTGTAACCTCTTAAAGGCAAAATTTGAAAATTCATCTTTACATAGTTTTGTGCAATGGCATATCTTTCAAATATCCGCGTCGGTGAGAAACAGCGTTTCCTCATGTGGTAGGTGGCGTTCTACAGGAATTCAAAAGAACAAAAGTTTTCCATATAAGTATTGGATGTATCAATCAGCTAGTTTTAATGTATTCATTATCTTTCAATTAAACACTACAAACATTGAGAAACAAGTCATTTCAATGTAACAAAACCAAAAGGACTCTTTTGGTGGCATTTTTTTGCATCCCAAACTCAAGATTTTTTTTGTCATAGAGAAAAGAGTTTCTTACCACCAAAAAACATGTGTATGCAGCATTTTTTTCAATTTTTGCAACAATAACACAGATTTTATCATCTAAAAATACCACTTTTAGAATTTTTATCTATTTTATTTCATGCACTATCCTAAGAGTAAGGTTGGTCATTCTGTCCACCATAAGGGAGGGGGCTCATAACAATCCTGACATGTACATAAATAGTACTATATTACTGCTGGCAATGTGTGTTAAAGCAAAGGGTTCTGGAGGTTTGACCTTCAATCGTCCTTTGCTATGCCCCTGGTTATTCAATTCAATTATTCAATTAATTTTATTTCAATCAGGGAAATATTTTATTTTTTTTTTTACAAATATGCATTTCACATATAAAATAAAAGAAAAAAGAAATTACAAACAGAAATATATTTCACCCTGTCTATTTGAATATCCCTGATTGAGTAGATGGGAGTAAAGGCTATAAGAATAGCCTGACTAGCTCCCACCACTCAAGTTATGAGCGTTGCTCAGTAGTTAAAAACTTTAAACCAAAGCCTATGAGTTATTTCAATGTTATTTAATCTCCCGCTTATTCTAAATTCACAGTTGCACCATAAAAGCATTTTATTAAGAGAAAGGTAATATTTTACGAGGAGAAAACATTTAGGTTTTTGCTTCAATGATGCATTGAATATTCAGAGTTAAAAGAGTACTTTAAAATAGAAACTCCTGAACATTTAGTAACATCCTTATAAATAAAGATACATTTTCTGTTACTTTGGCAAAAAAGCAGTAAAAAGGAATCTTTACCACCAAAGTTTTTTTCTATGGTTTTATCCACTATAAGCAAAAATCAGGGTTCAATACTCAACTTTGAAAATTAAAAGTAAGGAGTTTTAAAGGAGTTTTGCAAGAATTCATTTAATTTTTTAAGGACTAGTTTCTTGGTTAAAGATGCATTTTTTAAAACGTATTTCAGAAAAATTATGTACAACTCTGATATTATTTATTATTGCTTTCATACAAAACCTTGAATGCACAAACATACTAAGTTTTTTGTAAAATATGCATTTACTGCTTCTTAGACTTGAGCTATCTCGGAATCAAATTCAAATACGAGGAGAGGGGAGGGGGGTAACCATTCAAATACGTTTTATTTTGAAAATGAATAAAAAATAAACGATATTGATTGAAAATTAGTATTTTCTCAAAAACAAAACACGTACTAACAATTTCCTAACCAAAAAAAGACTTTAAAAAATTAAATAATTGCTAAGATAAGATCTACAGTCAAACCTTGATATCTCGAACCCCTTGATTTGTCGAAACAAGCACTTTCCTTAGCATTTTCTATAAAAACCCCTATGTATTTTCCATAGTTATCTCGAAATTTATTTTTCGAAACCCTTGATGTGTCAAAATAATTGCACAGAAGCAAGTTTCAATTGTTGTTTTGCTTTGGCAATTTTTGTAGTAAAATCAGTTCCAGGGACAATTGCTTAACGTTTTTCATCCCTATTCTTGGAAATTTTGTGAATAGGGGATTAGGGCAAGATAATAGGGGAGTGTTGGCAGGAAGGGGGTGCAGTGTTTTCCCCAGAGTTTAGAATCTTCATGCATTTCTCTCGAAAATGTTGTCCACTTTGAGGGAAGGAGTTCGATTTTTCGTCCGTCAGTTTTCAAGCGAAAACGGAAAATGTGTTCTTCATTTTCATCATTCAGCTTTTTTAACTCCTACAAAATGGCTGCTGAGAACTTTTTGAACCTGAGGTTACTGGTTAAAGATAAAATTAGAATTTTTAAATTTTTAGGTATGTTGAAATTGTTGTTCATTTCAAAATCTCATCCTGTGCACTTTCGACAATTAGAAAATTTCAAATTTAGTGAAATATTGAAGACTACTTTATTGATGTTAACTCGAAATGGTCCCATATAGTACAGTAAAAATAGGGGTCGGACCCAAACATCCAAAAAAGAAGAGCTAAACCTGGTGCAAATTGTTTATTACCCTCCCAATAAGAACAGGTAAAAAGTCCCACCCCATTGTGCGTCGGGTTTTGGAATGGGGGGCATCTAAAAATTGCAGTTTTGAGTATTTTTTCAGAATTTTTAGAATAAATTTAAAGTGAGAATATTATGTTATACTAAATTCAAAAGCATAAAATTAAAGGTGTTTGACCCCCAAGAGGGATGACAAAACCCACAAATGCTACAGAGACCCCCTATCCCCGGTAAAGCGAAGCAGTACCCCCGAACCCCCCTCCATACATTTCATATGGAAACATTATTTTATGCTAAGAAAATTGTTAGAAATCAAGTGTGTCCATTTTCCAAGAGCGATGGTGCACCTCCTCTCAAAGCTACAACACCCCCCCCCCTCTGCCAAATAAAATAAATCCTCACCCCCCCCCCCCCAACCTTTTATTTCAAGTAGAAGTATTATTTCATGCAAATCTAAAATGCATAAATCAGGACTGTCCACCCCATAAGAACAGTAGCTCACGTCCCAAAACGAAATTATGTACTAAAATATTATCCTCCCCCCCCCACCCCCTCTGATGGTGCACATTTGATTGAATGGCCAGAAAAATAACGCTGAGCTGTTTTTTGCTTTCAAATGATTTCTCCTAAGCTTGTAACAAAAAGTCTTCGTTATCAAGATGTTTTTTGGAATCTAGATCCTCAGCAAAATCGTTATTGTTGCAGCTATGTCTAACACAGTTTGTGCATATAATTGAGCACTTCAGTCTACTTTCAGACTTTTCAAACATTCACTATATCCAATGAACCCCTCAGAGCAAGCACAAGATTTGAGACGCAGAAAGTCTTCTAGAGCAGAAGGCTTGGCTGTTGTAATAGGACTTCATTTATATTTCTGTGGTGCTTTCTTGACACTCATCAAAAATGACACTAGCTTTCCCATACTTACAAGTGACCTACACGCTGCATTGCTGGCATATTCCCTTGAAACTTACATATCATTACCAAAAATATGTTCAAGCGGGTATCTTCCTTCTATTACATATGAGGCAGTGAGAAGCAAAGGGCAAAATTAAAAATTTGGAGATAACCAGTACAAATGGTTGGTGAACCTCTCCTATATCTTGGGGCAAGAAATGGTCCTAGTAGACCTGGTAGTTGCTTCTATACAGCATGATTTAGAAAAAAGAAATCAATGAAAGTCTACCTAGGATCTTATCTTTAAACGCGTTTTATTCAAAACTTGAAAATGTCCACTTACATCCTTTTTGCTTCTCATTGCCTCATATATGACACCAGCTGTTCGTTCTGTGATGGTGGATGAACCTTTTGCTTCAGATAAAAGCACTTTAACGATACAGGATTTCTTTCCTTCTGAAACCAGATTCATCGAATACTGATGGAGGATCAGCGCATAACTCGTACCAGAAGTTTTTAGCAATTTGTTATTCCATCTTTACTGTTCATACCATTCGGTGTAAAAGATGGTTTGGGCTTACACATCTTTAGATAGTAACTACTCTCGTAACAGAAGCTAAAGACATAACTGTGCTTACCTAATTTACAAAGAAATGCCACAAAATTGTTTGACTTCAATATGATTTGATGTTACTACCCGAACGTTAAAGGTCTTATCGCAACTCACCTTATCATCAGCGAGCAATACCCATACCAACTTGAGAGGGAAGAAACTTCTGGGGCTTTAGAAACGGATTGAGATTTCCAAACTGGGAGACAAAAAGGTGTAAATATTTAGCATTCTATTGATGTATTGCTCATTGCTCTCATCAAGACTTGTTCTATCGTTGAATCACTACAGGTTCTAGACCACCTGAATTTGTCACTGCGTTAGATCGATGGATTGCTGATGTTTGATGTGATCAATTTTTTTTTATCGCATAATGTACTCAAAAGTTTCAGATAGAGTTGCAAGTATATGTCCGCATATTTAGCATAATTCACATAACCAGCTGTGTAAAAGAGAGGTAACTTGGTGTTTGCAAATGAGAACCCCCACCGACTTAGAGGGTGCAGAATTGCAGCATTGCCCGTCTCACTATTGGCAATTCCGGTTTGTCCCACCCTTACGGTGATGGCAAAAGATTATAGAGAAGTTGAAGTAAGTTAATCAAGAAAAAGTAAGGAAACTTTGGTCAATTTGAACTTTTTTTATGCTGCACAGGAATTTTTTTTTTCCAGCGCTCTAAACAGTTTAATAACTCCAGTCACAAATAATTTGGTTACTGAGCTCGCTTAGATCTTTTAGAATTATCATTCTGACATTACCATATCATTGTGAGGCATTTTGTACTTCGGAAAAGTTTAAGTCAGGGAAATTTTTTCGTGAACTTCACTGCAAATGTGCACTCACTGTGATTTTAGAATGTAAATTCAGGGTCCCCCCCCCCCCAAAGCGATGGCGGCACCCCTTAAGTGTGACGGAGTACCCATCAAGAATAAAAGTCCTCAATAAAGAAAGAAATTACCCTTGAAAAAACTGCCTTAAAAATTCCAATGACGCAAAGCTGCTCCATGGACACCCCCCCATTCCCCCCCCCCCCCCGCCTGTACACCCCGGTTAATTAGAATTTTTTTATGCGAGAGTTTATTGTTTTACTATTATAGAGTGGTTTCTGCGAGGTTTCAGAATTTTTTTTAAGTAATAGAAATTATTTTTATTTAAATAGAGGATTATTTCGTCTCCCCCCCCTTCCCCCCAAAACCCGACGCGCAAAGTGCTGGGACTTTTTACCCCTTCTTGCTGGAAGGGTAAGAAGTAATTTGCAACAGGTTTCACTTTTTTTTTTTTTTTGGATGTTTGGGTTTGGCCATTTTTTGGCCTAATTTTACTGTACTAATAGTACATATAAATGCTAATAGCGTACGTGTGTGTAAATGTGAGAGTTACTAGTGTAATTTTTTAAAAACCTTGATAACTCGAAAACTCGATATCTCAAAATTTTTTCCCGTCCAGAGAGATTCGAGATATCGAGGTTGTACTGTATAATAAGCCAACTGAAAGTAGTAGAGGCCAAAATAACTTCCAACTATCAAAATAATTGAAATATTTATAGGATACAAAAGGACAAACTTCAAACACAACAAACAATTTTTGGAAAAAGCTTGTGGGTTTCATTTTGCCATAGGAACATAAGGTTACTCATACGAGATTGAAATACAGAAAATTTAAACATTAGGGATCCTTTTTAAAAAATTGTACAAATTATTTTAACCTTCAAAATTGATCAAAATTTTGTAGACCATTTCAAAACTTTTCTCTTACACTACGCTGATAAACATAGAAAATCGACTAATTTTAAGAAGTTTTCTAAAAAGTACTGAAATTAGAAGTCTAGGATATAATGGTACCACTGTTCAGCTATTAAGTTGCTCTTTCATCTATTGTATAAAATATGTTATGTTTATTCATGTTTTGTAATTAATATCTACAAATATTTAAAATGTAAAAAAAAAACTGATTTAAATTAAAAAAGGTCCATTTTTCCTTTTTTTTTTAAATTCAAAAAATCACAAACTTGGCCAAACTACAGATGTTACTTATGTATTAAAACACTAAACGAAATTGAAACAAAAATTAATTTCTGCCAGCTTTTCCGTACTTAACTTTGTGACATTCGACACTCTTAAAGTGTTGGATGAGTTTCGTTAAAAACTTTTCAATTTAAATGATTTTAATGAAAATACAAATGAACTTAATTTTATTGCCTCTTCTAAAGGCATAGTAAGCATCATAAATGTAAAAAATATTATACCCATGGCCAATGCAAAGAGATAGGGATTTTCAAAGTGAACATGTTAAAAGTATAAAGAACGGCACATAAAAGAAATTACTTTAGAATTGCATTTTAGAGCTCTTCAATAAACGTATTATTAATAACAACCAACGTAACTGAAGCAAAAATCAAATTAAACTAGCTATTTAGATTTTTAACGTTTTGACTCTAATAAAGGACACAGAATTAGGCGTGAAAATTTTAACTTTGTGATTTCTATAGGAATAAAAAGAAATAAAATTTATTTGCCCTCCAAAAAAGCATAATAAGCATCAAAAATCAGAAAAATTTGATTCTCATATCGGATGCAAAGAGATTGTTTCAATCAAAATGAAAGCATCAAAAGTCTAAAAACGGCAAATAAAAAAATTTATTAAAGCAACAAAAAAAAAATAGAAGGTACTTTAACAAGTCTACAAGATGTTATACAGTAATTATCGACATAATCCTCAGAAATTTGGAGGGGGGGAATCGGATGTGGGGAAGAAAATAGTCTAAGGCAAAAATCGGATTTCCGGTATTAATAGATGAAAAAATAGAGGAAGTCCGGTAAAATTCGGTATAAAGTAATCACTCGTATTGGATTAGCAATTAAAGAAAATCTTTGAGTCATGTAGAATTAAAAAAATAAGGAGTTTGTTAGGAGATTATAACAAAATTCAGGAGTTTTAATGGCCCTTTTTTCCTTTTCTTAAAAAGCAGGAGTTTATAAGGAGTTTGTAAGGAGCGTAAGAACCCTGAAAATCTATCAACCCTACCTAAAAAGAAAATTTTTGTACAATAAAATTCCCGTAGAGCGCCATATACCACAGAATACATTTTTGAGCCCGTAACAGTATTATGCAATTCTGAATCATCTAGGTGTACTCAATCATCTCTTAAAATTTGGGCCAACTTTTCAGATTCATCCTGTATGTTAGATACCACTGTACCTTTTTCCCAGATGAGGTCTCCATTTAAAACTTATAAAGTGTCAAACACGCTCTTGGTTCACCACCACCCTCAGAGGGATGCTCAAATCTGCTCCCATATAATGGAGATCTCAGCAGTTGTCTGACTAGTAAGTTATTTTTACTAATTTATATTTAGCAGACTGTTGACTTCGTTTAAACACCAAGTTACATTTCAAAATTTAGAAAGCATGAGGCTAAAATTTAAAGTTAATTTCAATTCAAGCTCGGAAAGAAAATAATTATTATCATTATCTATCAGTGCAGTACCGAAGGACGAAGGAGGAGTAAAATTCACTGATCTTAGAATTGCAAAAAAAATATGTTTTCATTTTCTACAGTATTTTACATATTATTTATAGCACACGAGTTCAGCCTGAATGGGGGAATCTTGGCTGAGAAGCAACTTTTCCTTCCTCAGCTGTTTTTTTTAACAACAAAATGCAATCTATTATTTGCTGATTATTTTTAAAGGTAAATGTGTGTCCAATCTTGCCAAATTGAGACAATATGACTTTTCTTTTTCAGTAGTAGAGAAATGTGGCGGGGGGGGGGGGGGGGGGAGGAGACAAAGGGAAATAGTAAGGAGTGAAATAGAAAAATATTTTCACAGTGTCAGCAGCCCCTACTAACTAGCAATATTTGAACTATGTTTCAAAACATATAGTTGATTTCAGTCAAAAAAGTTGTAAAGATCAAGGGAAAAAAAAATAAAACAAGTCATTTTCAAAATTTGACAACATATAGTGTAATTTTTTGTGGTTCGTCAAAAATGTTTTTTGTCATTGTAAAATTATAAAGCATTTCTAATTAACATTTTAAGTATTAATTGGGATCAAGAATTGTCCAATGCAGAACTTATTTAGCTAATATTTTGAATGTGTGAAGTGTGTGTGAGCACGCTGGGCAAAGTGAATGGGAGCAAACTGGGGGCTTCATTGACCTAAAACTTATTATATCAATTACGTACTGAATCATTAATTTATTTTTTTAATTAATTAACTCATTTTTCTTCCCCCTATATTAAATTATTAATTCATTTAACTCATTATCTGTTCATTTAATGAAGAGTCAAACAAAAAATATTTTACTTTTCACTTTTTTCCCAACACACACACACACAAAAGGAAAAAAATGTCCACTTCTTTTTTGAAGGTTTAAATTTACAACCAAAAAAATAATAGTACTCTGATGCAAATTAAAAAAAAAAAAAAAAAAAATACATTGCCCTGTCTTTATGCACTCATTTTCAAAACAAATTTCCAATTTTTTCATTACATAAAAGGTAGTAAGTAGTATTAACTATTTCCACTTTGCCACACAATTCTCTACAAAATGAAGTTTGTAACCTCAACATTAAAAAAAAATTAGATCATGTAATCAATACATTTTAGTAATCATCAAAAAGGAAAAAAAAACAATAACAGTTAATTGCAGGTTTTATTTAAAAAAATATATGTAAAAAAAGATAACATACCTTATTACAACAACAGGATCTTTTTTACTTGAAGAAGCTTTCCTACTTCGTGTGTCTTTTTTAGGCTTCACTTCTTTAGTAGACTCAGTTTTCTTTGAAGAGTCTGAATCTTCAGCAGACCTTTTTCTTCCTGATCTACTTCTATTGGATTTTGGAGTAGCTTTTTGATTTGGTAGTGGTTGCTTTCCTGCGAGTAGTTTTTCGTTCCTCTCGTCTTTTTCCTCTGGTTCTTCTTTCTCTTCCGATTTAATAGGAGACAATCTATTTGTCGGTGGGGAGATTTCATCCTTGATAGTTCCACTTTGCTTCGATTTGAGTGGTGCAAAACCTACATTGCTAAAGCTTCTAGGCTGATCAGAATTTTGAGTGGATGTTTTTTGGATAATTTTCTGGGCCTGTTTCTTGGGATGCATAGTAACTGACTACTATTGGTGGTCATTTCGTGATGGGGACTGAAAATTCCCCCCATTACTTGCCGGATGATGATGAACTAACATCAGCAATGTAATCACTAGAATGTGGTGTTTTGTTAGATAAAGATGAAGAACTCCCAGAATAAGGTGACAGAACTTCAATACGAGGCTGCTCGCCAGGAAATTCAATCTAGATAAAGTCATCAAAGATTTTAATCATAGCTTAAGAAAAGATATGGACAGAAATTACACAAAATAAATAAATAATTAGAGACACAATATTTTATAATAGACATAAAAAATAAATAATTTAAATATCAAAATAAACCACATAGAACAGTTCAATGATTTTATTAATACAGCTACAACAGTTAGGAATCATCAAAAAAATAAATAAATACATTTGGGTCATTAAAAAAAGTTTAACTTTTCTGTTACACGCCTTTAACAGTAAAAACTTTAAGGAACAATTCATTTAAAAATGATTTTTAATTTCATCAAAAATATATCTATTTAAACCTGCCAACTATTTTTTAATATTAATTTTTATTTTAGTATATTTTTGGTTCACAACATGTGAATTCTCACCTCCATGGCATGTCACACACCTTGTGTGACTGTTTATGTTGCTTAATAACTTGTTTAATTAAAAGTATATACTTATTCATTTATCATTCCTTTCACCAAGTGTCTCAAATACTTATTGCTTAAGTATATTTAATTTTTTTAATATTGTGTTTTAGTTGGTTTTAGTTGAACAAGGAGTCATGTCACACAATAAATTCTCACCTCCGTTACCTAAACACAAAAATGCCATTCCTCAGTTGTGAGATTTTTTGTCGAAAACAAGAAGATAGATTCTGCTCTAGTGTGGTTATTCTGACTTCTCACCTCTGTAAACTTGAATTTCAGGAATATAACTGAATGTAAAAAATGTTTTCATATGCTTAACATGTGCAGATTAGGCCTATCTATTAGGCCTATATTAATGGCAAATTTCTCACCTCCGTGAATCTCACCTCCATGACAGCCCTTATCAATGATATTATTTCTGAGGTGAAAATAAATGATGGAGGGGAAATACATTAATAGTAGTCATTCTACAAAAATTATAAATTGTCATTTTATTCAAATTTACTAATACTATTTTTAATATACATTTGAAACTACTGATTAAGCTGTACTTTAATTAAGAAAGCTTAATATCATTTTCCCACTAATCATTAAATTAGCTGATTGTTTGTATCCAATTAACAAAATTACTACTTTGATATTAAATTGGCCTTGATTTTTAAATATTAAAAAATTTTATATATTTTTTCATTTTTGTGAACAAGGCATTATATATTTTTTTCATTTATGAGTAAAATAATTGGAACTTAGCTGAGCCATTGTTTATGGTTACTTTTAGTTGGTAACACTTTCATGTAAGAATTTAAAAATAAAAAAAAAAATTTCGAAATTGAAAAATATTTGCATTCAAAAGTTACGTTTTCTGGAGAATGGCCCATTTTATACTTGTTTCTTATTTTAGGTGCTTGTTTAATGGAAATTGCTTTAAGTTAGTCAGTAAGATTGTTAACCCGTGCTTTAAGTGCTTAAGTGTAACTAGTCAGGTAAAAAAACATCTAAAATATACTTACAACAATTTGTTCATCTAAATAAAGATTCCCACTTTCAATTTCAATTGAAGAATTTCTTGTAACTTTAGCCTTTTCATTTCCTTGCAACATCATAATCTTTTGTATACACTATGACAAAATAATAAATAATAAGAGAAAAATGAGATAGCAAAAGATTTTTTTTAGCAAGTCAAAAAGTTATTTTCCAACTCTTTAGCTTTCAATGAGGCAATCTTATATACTATTTCTCTTGCCTGTTTTTATGTCACTACATGAGATCTTCCTTATTCTTGTATTAAATTCCATGATTTACCACGGATTTTCAAGCTTATTGGGCAAGCTAACAACAAAAAATAGATTAATGGTCTAAAAAAATTTCTTTTTAATTAAAAAGAAAAAAACATTTTTTTATATTGTGTATTACTTCTATGAATAGCATCCAAAAATGAAGACACATTGGCTCGGTTGGATGAAGCGTCATGCTTATACGGGAAGTTCGAATCCAGGCCGAAAAATCTTGTTTTAAAGGATTTTTTTCTTCAGCCGAATTTTAATCCATGTTTCCGTTAGTTGGTAAACTTATTACAGGGTTCTATCTAAGCTAGAGTTCTATTGTTGTTAAAATCAGAAAAGAAACATTGATTTTAACACAGTAAATCATAGATAAACTTTAAAAAAAATTTTTACAAAGTAGAAGCATAAATTTCAATCTACATTGTTTTTTTACAGCAAGGCTGTAAATTTCGAGCTTGAATGCTTCATGTGAGTCAGCTATATACATTATTTTTTGTGACAATGCCATAACTTTATGAATGATTCATCAAATTTCATAAGTAAAGCATTATTTTAAAGAACATTATTATAGAGGCCCAGACCGGGGGGCCCCCATAATAACGGACTGCCTTGAGAGAGCTGGAGCAGCCGGTGCCACACGGGAATCAACATATCCCATGAGACTGTGAAGAACAGCAAAGGGAACGAGAATGAATATATGTGCGGAAAAGCCGCCCGAATAATTTCGCTATGAAATGCCGTGGTTTATAATGTAGAAGTTGATTTGTAATTTCGTAATTGTAAATATCTTTTGTATATAACTGCTAATATCAATAAAATTTCATTATGAGTACTAATTGGAATCATTCTTTGAGTGACAAAGTCTTTTTGTGACAAGATCAGAACCCATCGGAACCCATATTATTTTTGTTTCGAAGCTTTTGTCGAAAAATGAATAGAAAACTTACATTATGGAGGTTGGTCCAAAAAAAGTGGTTTATTCAGCTTTTTTACACTGCTTTTATGTAAACATGAAGCCTCAAAGCTCAGTTGGTTAAAACGACTTGTTAAAAAAGCTGAGATCAAGGGTTCAATCCTAGTAGGGGTAGTCGTTTTTTGTAGTTTTTTAAAAAAATGATGAAAAACATCTTAAAAAAGTAATTTTTATGATGTAATAAATGACCTTAGAATCAACCCTGAAGATCATGTTAAGTTTTTTTTTTTTGGTGAGCGCAATTACTTACAAGAAACATTTCGTTTTGAAACAGTACATGACCAATAAAAGTCATAACGATTATGATGGTACAAGCCTACTTCCATCCCAAGAAAAACAAAAATACATACCTCCTCATCTAAAGAAAATCCACATGAGTTTAACATTCTTTGAAGAGAGGCTTTTGTTTTGAAAGAACCAACTAAATGTTTACTGGTATTTTCAGGTGTGTCCACGGCAGATATAGCTGATGCTCTGTCACTTGGCTGAAACAAATAAGATTAGAAAATGCATAAATTGATAAAAAATATTCATCATTCAACTACCTACCCCGTTTAAAAATTCAAATTTTAAAAAGCTTCTTGCTGTGACCCAAAACATTTCAGAAAAGCATGAGTTGTGATATTAAAATGTGAGAAAGCAACATGGCACTGCCATCTAACCAAGAGAATGGAGGTTCTGGAGATTCTAAAACTGATGTAAGTTTAACTATTGAGATAAAATTTCTAATGTGCCTGGGGGGGGGGGGGGGGTGACACCTTGTACACACAAATATTTGGACTAAATTAGTTACAGCCGAATCTCGATAACTTGAAGTTTATAACTCGAATATTCCTTTATCTCAAAGTTTCTATCGGGTCCCAAACTCTTGAGACTGTTGTGAAAAATTTCCATAACTCGAACAGTTTAGGCGGGTCCTTTGGGACTTCGAGTTACCGAGAGTTGATTGTAATTCTTTATACTACTTGAATATTAATAATACAAATATATATATATCAATAAAGAAATAATCAGGAATGCAAGAATTCAAAGTTCTAAAATCAAGATTTTTTTTACAAATAAATTATCATATTGAAAGAAATGTTTTTAACAAAAACCAGGGGTTTAAACAAAACCATGATTTTCCCTATACATAAGGAAATGAGATGCAAATGGATGTACCTGAACATTTTCAAGTTTTGAGTAAAACGTGTTTAAAGTTGTGGTCCTAGTCCTAGGTAGGCTTTCATTGAACAGTTTTCTAAATCATGCTGTATAGCATCGCCTACCAGGGCTACTAGCAATATCTCTTGCCCCAAGACAGAGAGGAGAGGTTCACCCACCATTTGAATTGGTTATCCTCAAATTTTTAATTTTGGAACTTACATCCCTTTGCTTCTCACTGCCTTATATGGGGAAAAAAAAAAGTAACATCAAAGAAATTGAAATTATGTCTGTGGCTGGTCTGCAACCAGGAAACCCCTTACTACTAGTACCTACAGTCTTGAAATTTTGTACAAATTGTTTTTGCCTAGGTGTATAAACAGGGCTTTGCCCCTCCCCCCTTTCTGAATTTCAAATTAGCTGCTCTAATTAATTTCAAAGCTATTATTTCATTTAAATTGCCTATTGAAGAGATGAAAAATTTCCCACCCCCAACCCTTAACATTCTATTACATTCAAAAGAGCTTTTTTTTTTTCTGTATCAGATTAAGTTTACTCAATTAATTAGAACAGCAGAATAATCTTCCGTCTAACACTAACAGAAGTTTCTGGATTGAGGCAGGGAGAAGCAAAACAATTCTCGATTGCAAAAACCTCAATTTGTCAAAAATGAATTCATGGGTTTTTTTGTTCTTTATTTTAAAATTTTTACTTGAGTATTGTTTCAGTAAGGCAAAAAAGGGGGGTAACATTAAGAAAGTTATTATAAACTTACTTTAGTTCTTTGTTTTCTTAAAGAGGTTACTCTAGAAGTAAGTGGAGGCAGCATAGCAGTTGGAGGAGTTTCTGTATTATTTTTAACAATTTCTTTTGGTTTGCTTTGACCTAATAAAACAGTAAAAAAGATCAGTTAAACCACACAAAAGTTAATACAATTTACCTTTATAATAGAAATGTACTTACTAGATACTTCAAGTTTTTCATCTTTAGTTTCTGTGGTATCTGCAATCTATAAAAATAATAGAAAAGATAATAATTATTATACACATCTGTGTGTCTGCACACGCAATCACATATATTCCAGCGATGATTATACACATATTTGATGCTTTAAGTTTTTTGGATAAAACATTTACTAGTGAACTGCAAAGCATGATTTAAAATTGATTTAAAAAACTAAAGCTTTAAACAAAGTTTCATATGGTTGAATTGAACAATCAAATCAAATAAGTTGTATTATTTGTGAAGGCATACACTATGCCTTCACAAATATTACCAAAATTTTCACTTTTAGAGATTGTCAATTCTGATCATTATTTTGGTTTGGAAAATTTAGAGTTTGCTCATTTCTAAACACAATTCAAATGCATTTTACATAAAAGAAATTGGTCCTTATTTTTGATTTTTTTACAGTATGAATCCATTGTTAAAACAAATGCTGTACATATTTACTTCAGTAGTTGAACATAATAGTGCGCATGCGTAAAAAAAAGTTACGAAGGGTATTAAATAAATTATTTTTTGGATATTGAAATAAGAATTGAATTTTTGCATTCTTCAGAATCGGATATTTTAATGATTCCACTACCATTCATAAATAATTTGAATCATAAAACAAAAAAAAAGATGAAAGCTTGGCTGTCTCAAAAAATTATTAGATCCTTCTACAACAGGCATGAGTTCTGCTTAAAATAAATAAAATCTTTAACTAATTTTCTCTCTTGTATGCTTTTTAAAAGAATGGTTAACTTTAAAACCAACCTTTTTTTTCGTTGGAAGTTCAATATCTGGCAATGATGCTGCAACATCAATTCTCACTTCTTTAACAACTGAACTGGACTCTTCCATCAGCCGACTTAACATGATCACTCGCTTCTTCTTCTTTCTCAGGAACATTTCATTGCAATCAATCTTAATAACATCCTTTTCATTAGGACTTAATTCAGGCTTCAACAGTTCACCATCATCAATATTGTTTGAAGAACTTCCGTTGCTTTTGTTTCCAATGCTTTCTGCGACTACATCATCACATTTTTCATCGTCGTCATCCATTCTATCTGCATTCTTGAATGGAGTTGGAGGAATGTCACCAGGTTGGTTTTGGGGGGACCATTGGCAAAGAAGATGTAATATCAGCATTAGAGTCAACCGCACTACTGCTAACATCAGAAATTTTTACACCATTTTCTTGACTTTGTTCCTTCGAAGTACTATTATTTTTTAGCCTCTTCAGCTGACTGAAACCTAAAGGATGATAAGCCTTGATATTCCGAGAGACAAGGTTGACTAGGTTCAATTTCATCATCACTTAGGGTTTCAATGTTTTCTGATTCGTCTATTGTTATGGACTCGATTGCTTCCGGCTTTGAAGTTTCTTTTTTCCTTTTAAAAGAAAGAAAAGAAAAATAGACTTATTTTATCGACTTTAATACTGCTTAATGTGCTGTTATACTGCTGTAGAAAGGTAAAAAGCAGTACAGTACAACGTAAGTTAACAAATTCTTAAAAAGCAGACTTACCATTTACCATGACAAAAAAAACATGTTTTGTTAAAATTCACTAAATTGTTTACAAGACCATAAAAAAGAAAATTTATTTTTCACATCATTTAATAACAAAAAATTCGGCCATTGCTTACCTGCCAACCTCCAAAAAAAAATTCGGAAGATTTTTCAATTTTTTATCCAGAAGATTTTATTGCAAAACAAAATCAAACAGGACACGTACTAGAGGTGCGACATCGATGTTCGAAATTAAAACATCGATGGTATTGATACATCGACCAAAAAGCATCGATGTTTGAAAGCATCAACCTTTTTATCAATATATAACTTCAACTTTTTTAAACTTCAGCAATATTGATCTTAAAAACGTTTGATGAGCAAATAAGTCCTTTGTCTTGACCTATTTGGTAAATTTTTTTGAAAATGAGCCAGTTGTTTCTCGTTATGACTACTTCCCCCAAACGTACAGCACAATCTGATTTGGATTACAGGAATCGAATGACCCCATGAAATGAATATGATCAGAAATTTAACGTTATCAAGGCTGATTTTAATGCTTAGATAAGGTGTTTTGGGCCTCAGAGTTTTAACCCTTATCCAGGTTTTCAAAGTGCATAAGAGAGTATAAATTCTCTTCTGCTGAAATTTATCCTTTCACTTTTTTACAGTGCGTAAAACTTTAACTTAAAAAAAAAATTACATGATAAGAAGAATTTGGGGTTTTTTAAAAATAGCTTATTAATAATTTTGGTAGAAGTAATTTTCACTAAGTTCATTTTTTCTTTTGGGTAGAAACAGGATTGTAATATTGTCCTAATTATAATGAGCTTGTTACATAAAATCTCTTTATTCGGGGAGAGCAGGATTTTCCTCTTGTCCTAATCCTAATCTGCATTTTAATCTGATTCTTCCTAAAAGCTAATATAAATCTTCAAATTACGTACGATGGCGAAGTCCCCTAGTAGTGAAAAAAATTGCTTTTAAAAAACACTTTTAAAATGATGACTTGACTTGAATCAAAGAAAGCTCAAAAATCTGCATTATTTGAAAAGCTAAAAACATATGCTTGCTAAGTTTCAGCCTTGAAATTAATTTGTTAAATTTACTGAAAAAACTTAAACTTTATAATTGTTATTATTTTTCATTGTTTTTCGCAACAATTAAAAAAGTGGAAGTACACTCAAAACAAAAAAATCAATGCACCAAGAAGGAGTTGTTTGATTTTGGTGCGTCGATTCTTTTTGTTATGGAGTGTATATTAACTTTATAGTTACCATTATTTTTCATTGTTTTTGGCAACCGGAGGTAAAACATAGGCATTATGATATAGAAAGCAAGTAAAGAAATTACGCTTAAAAACAGTACAACTTTTGTTAATAGATGCAAAAGTGTTAAAATGGCATACATAAAGAACATTGCTATTTATCAGGGATGAGAGTGGTCAGAGAGCAAAAAGGAGAAAATCCAAAAACATTTAGCGAAAGGGATGATATCCAAAACCGCATCAAAATAGAACCTGGAAGCCCTGATATTCAAAAATTTCAAGAAAAAATAGCTAATTTACCATTTTTAAAGGTAAGTATAAGTTCTAATTTTGTACAATTTGCTGCATTGTACCATTTCTTGCAAGAGTTTTGTTCCTAAACAAATCCACATTTTGGAAAAGAGGCAACAATTTCTAACCCCTGAGTCCTTGAACAAAGGGCTGAGGGAGCCAAAGGCTAATCTTGGCTGCATCACACAATAGTGTCAACTTTTCATATTTTTTAGAGAAAAAAACATTTTTTCATTAAAAATATTTGAGTTTATAGTGTTAAACGAGTGGAGAACATAAATTTTAAAATGAGGTCTGTTTGTAAAGTAAAAATTTACAATAGAGAGAAAAACCTAAAATTTCCTTATATGGTAGAACATACTGTTCATAGTAAGAATTGAAATTTTTAAACGATTGGTTATCTTTTTTCTTGCATTGGAACCCAAAATTTGTTTCTAAAAACTTCCTAATCGATTTCGGAATCAAAAGAACAACTTGCAGCTGCCTCATTTAATCATGAAATTCCAAAACTTTTAACAGGCTGTAAAGCCTAAACCATTTGAGATTCACCATAAATATTTTTTACACTTTCTTAAATACATAAAAAAGTAACCATGCCAAGTTTCAGTAAAATACGAGACTGGATGCTAAGCCACATTTTTTGATTGACTTTTGAATTTTTTCTAAAATAACTTAAAGAAATTAAAAAATATTATTGAAATGATGAACAAAATAAGCAGATATAAGGTAGCAGATAGTAAAAAACTAACCCAACATTAAAAATAATTGAAATACTTGCAGGATGAAAAAAGATTGAAATCTCAAACGAGGCATGCAACTTTCGGCGCAGCACTTGTTTGATGTTGTTGGCATGATTTCAAAACATACGTTTTTGGCAGATATCGCGGAGGATGAAGATTCGAGGGGAAAATAGAAAGGACAAGAAATCGTAGATCGAAAATTTTAAAAAAATTGTATTCTTTTCCGATTTTTGAGAAAAACAAGGCCTTAAAAGGCAAAAAAAAGGAGGAAAGGTTTTAAAAGTCAACATAAAAAGCCGGAAAAATCTCATCTCTGATTTATGGATGCAAGATATGTAGTAATTTTAAGTTATTGTATACACTTATAAAGAAAAATCTTACAGAGTTGGACTACTGATATTTTCAGACGTTAAATCTATTTCTTCTTTTAAAGTTGGTGCTTTTTGTTCTTCTAAGTCTGGTGCTTTTTGTTCTTCTAAGTCTGGTGCTTTTTCTTCAACGGGGATATCTGAAAGATTTATTTATTTTTTTCTGTCAGAAGGAATGCAAAATTTGTTTATAAAATATTTCATTTTTTAAAAGTACAACTCATATCGGTCGACACCATGCTTAACTAACCAATGTGAAAAATCACATATCTCCTTTTTCAAATTCAATGGTTTGCTGTAGCGCTCAAAAAGTGCTACTTATCGGTTACAACTACTTTAAATGAAAGTTTTACAATTTAAAAGTTATTTATAAAAATTAAAACATTGAAAATAACTAAATGCATCAAGTGGAAAAATAATTATTGGTTTAGCTCCTGAAAAGTGCCAATTTTCACATTTGTTAGTTTAGCATGGTGCCGACGATATTATTACTGTAGTACTACTACAAATCTATACTATTAATACAAACATAATAATTGCTACTTAGTGCTAACTGTATTATATATTTTAAAAACTATATCATCGAAAAAGAAAGAACTACTACAGGAGTATAAAATTGTATACAACATAAATAATTTTTTCTAGAAAAGTCCAAATAATTTATGCAGGAAATAAGTATAAGAAACTAACTCACTTTTTGGCGATTCTGCTACAACAGCCATAAGATCTTGTGTTCCTTGTGTTTCTGAGAATTTTAAATTCCAATCATCATCATCATCTAAAACTTTTATTGTTTTTACTCTCAATCGAAGTCTTTTTGGGACTTTCTTTACAAGGCAACAACTCTTGTGTTTGCATCCAGATCAGGCAAATCTTGCGTCATGTCGCTTTCATTTTAAAGAGATTGGGTGATCATCAGCTTTTTGGAGTCACTTGTGCTTTGTTCTCACTGTCTCCAAGATCACAAGTCTAAGAGTAAAAAATCAGGATAAATGAAAATAAGTTTGAATAAAATAAAAAATTTTGTAAAAAAAGCAGGGTAAACTGGATAATTTAAAGAAATTATGGTTTTCCTTAATAATAATAATACAAATAGACAAAGAAGAAGAAATACAATTCTGTTAAATAGACATAAAAATTCAAATATTTAGTAGCCACTTTTTTACTGTTATTAGTAGTCACTTACTTAAACCAAGATTTGAATTCTTAACAGAAAGAAATATTCAATACAACTAAAGCACTATGTGCACCAGGGTTGCCAGATTGAGGAACAGTAAATACGGGACAAGCTTCTAGAAGTAATAAGGGGGGGGGGGATTTTTTGAGACGTCCTATTCATGATAAATCTGAAAAATTCAATCGCAACAAAGCATTAAACTTCGCAATATGTCGCCTATCAAAACATAAAAATTGTTTTCATTGCGATTTATTGATGAAGCATGCGAAGAACTATATTTCCAGCATTAGTATATGAGAAAAGGAGAAGCAACCATATGGCTAATTAGGGTCTGCTACCAAAACAAAAACATGCAAACCAAATCAAAACAAAAACATTTTTTTGCGATTGCTGCCACATGGTTTTCTTAGAGCTCATTATTTCACTTTTTTGTTTTACTTTATTTGTTTCTCCAGAAAATAATGTCTCATTCTGTGAAATATTGTTATCAGCTAAAATACGGGACTTTTGCCGTTTCGTAGTGAAGTTCTCCGGGATGCGGGACAATTTTTCAAAATACGGGAATGTTCCTTGAAATCCGGGACATCTGGCAACATTGATGTGCACACATGCTGGTTGGGAGAGGAAAAAAGTAGACACTTAAGTCTAAAGACATTTTGCAACATGTTCATTTGTATGTCAAATAGAAAATTCAAGTTAAAAGAATTAACACTGCTTTAACTAATTTTTATAAAACAATTTAAAACATGTACATAAAATTTAAAAAATCAGAAGATATTTAATAGTAACAAAATTTTTGTTGAATGAAATAGTATTTTAAAATGTATGTTGAAATTGCATGTAAAAACACCAAATGCAATAAAAATGAAAAATAAACGAAATAAGAAATTTTTTGAAATTGTGGTAGAGGAGTAGAGGAAGGACCAGTAGAAAAGCACATTACAACTGTCTTATGACCCTCTGCTTCATAATTTCTTTTTTAAAACTGGGGCCAAAAACATGTAGCATTGCAAAATACTATTAACAAGTTCCGAGTTTTTGGGGGTAATACTGCATTTAATTTTTAACAGTTGATTTATAAATGAATTCCATTCTTCGTGACGAGCAACTAATAAATGTTTTTTTTTGCACTTATTTTAAGTGAAAGTCAAGATAAAAAAAAAGCTTTTTCTCATACTTTCTGTCAATTATGAGCATACAAATGAGAAATGAAAATAATTTTCGGAGTGTCCAAGGTCTCTGCTTGGTTTTCTTGGGCAGACCATACGTCACTAATTAATACAATAAAATTCAAAAACTTATGAATTAACTTTAAAAAATATTTCATAACTATTATTTATTATTAATAATTTCATTCTTTTTAGTAAATTGTTAAATGTTTGTACACTTAAAAATAAATAGAAAATGCCCCCCCCCCACCCCACCCCCTAGATTTTTCGACACCGACTTGGTGGCTTGATGATCGAGGATCTTACTGTTTCCCCATACAATGCTTTTCAGAGAAAATTATTTTGCTTTGAGAAAGCATAAACACACAAATATATCCTCTATACATTACATTTTAAGCCAATACTAATAACCATTCTGACAAGAGCTCAGCTATTAAAACTAAAACATAGTTAACATGTGGATATCATGAATAGCACAGAATCATTACCTCATCTAGTATAGTTATACATTCTTCTTTTTCCCCTCTAATGTAAGCACCTTGTCCTTTTCCAGCTTCAACCGGAGTACTTGGTATCAGAAAAGGCACAGTATCTTCTTGTGAAGATATCATCATAGAACTGAAAGTAAGTGCTGTTTTAATTTTATCCAGAAACAGAAATCATATATCCTTACATATCCAGTAACAAACTTTTCTGACAATCTGCAACACTGTTTAAGGAGTTGAAAATGATTTGCAGATACATATATATATATACAGATGGGGGACAAAATAATATGAACACCTATGAAAAAGTATGCCGTATTTCACACTTATAGTACAGTCACGCCACCTGCAACAGAAGTCTGCCACCTGGTGAGCGTGAAGAAGAACCTATCAGTGTCTCAACAGTAGTCACAAATGCTGCATGCTTGGTTCTAAATTTCTGTAATAAGTTGAGATGTCAGACCTTACAGAGTTCCAAAGAGGAATGATTGTTGGGACGTGTTTAAGTGGAGCATCGGTTACGGAAACAGCGATGCTTTTGGGGTGTGCAAGAGGTACGGTGTCAGAGGTTATGACAGCTTACACGAAAGAAGGTAAGAAGACGTCTTCAAAGCACCACAGTGGCCGAAAGTCAAAGCTTGCTGATAGGGCTAGAAGAGCTTTGAAGCGCATAGTAGCCCGAAAGCAATCCTTATCCGAAATAACATCTGAAATGAACAGCCATCTCCAGGACTCCGTTTCTACTAAAACTGTCAAAAGGGAACTTAATGCTGCGAACATTCATCACAGAGTAGCAATTCGAAAACCCTTGGTGACAGCAACTAATGCTTTTAAGCGACGCCAATGGTGCAGAGACCACAAAGTTGGGTCCCCACAGATGTGGCAACAGGTAATATGGTCAGATGAATCATCATTTACCCTATTTCAGACTACCGGGCTCGTTTATGTCTGGCGAACGTCCTCAGAAGCCTTTAATCCTGAATGCCTCTTGCCGACTGTGAAGCATGGGGGTGGCTCAATTATGGTACGGGGTGCGATATCTTAGCGTGGTCTTGTAGACCAAGAGCTGACCCCCGAAAACGCTATTTATCTCTTTTATGGCTTGTGGCCGGTTAAAATAATAAAAAAATGCAATTTAAAACTTTGGCTCGAATCCCCCCCACTAATTTTGGGTCACACGGCAGCGGGGGTGGATGAAAGGTCAAAAAAATGAAAAATATCACAGTGATGAGTTAAATGGCTAAAAACTATATAATAGCATTAAATTAATAAGAAAAAAACCCGTAGCGAATTTCCCCCCCAGCTATGTTGGGGCGAACGTGGTGCCCCCCAGGGGTAAAGTATCGATTATTAAACTTAAAAAAAAAATGATCACTTTCGTGGGGGGGAATTTTACAGGGTATTAGTTTCATTATTTTGATTGCCAAAAAAAATTCCCCCCCAGTAACTATGGGTCAATTTGTCAAAAAAATTTTTTTTTGTTCCTCTTTATTTGGTTCAAGTCGAGTATTATTCGAACTTACGCATGACTGTTTAAGTTGCAAAAAAAAAAAAAAAAAAAACCCAAAGTTTGAACGTTTTTTCATTAAAAAAAACTCGTAGCAATCCCCCCCCCCCCCACACCTATGGAGGGGGTTGCTACGCGGTGCGCAGTTTTACAACGTGGTGCCCCCCCCCCAGGGTTGAATTGTCGATTGATTAAATTAAAAATAAATGATCACTTTCGTGGAGGGAATTTTACAGAGTATACATTTAATTGCAAAACAAAATATCTCCTCCCAGCAATTATAAGTCTACTAGCTGCATTGCCAGGCGTTGCACGGTCTACCTCAAAAATGTACGTGTATTCGGCGTTCCAAGCATTTTATACAATTATATAAATTTTCTCGCTTTCATTACATTTCTTATTGCTGCTCCACTCCCATTAGTCAAAGCGCAATGTTATATAGCCTATAGCCTTCTCAATAAATGGACTATTCAACACAAAATGAATTTTTCAGTTCGAACCCGTCGTCCCTGTAGACCAAGAGCTGAGCCCCCAAAACACGGTTTATGTGTTTTATGGCGGGTGGCCGGTTAAAATAATAAAAAAATGTGATTAAAAATTTTGGCTCTAATCCCCTCCCCTCTCCGCCCACTATTTTCGGGTTACACGCTGCATGGGTGGATGAAAGGTCAAAATAAAAGAAAAATATTAACATAAGTGAAATGGCTAAAAATTATATGATAACATTAAATTAATTTAAAAAAACCACGTAGCAAATCTCCCCTCCAGCTATGTTGGGGCGAATGTGGGAACCCCCCCCCCCCAGAAGTGAATATCGATTGTTAAAAACAATTGCAATTATTTATTCGGGAAAAAAACACGTAGAAAATCCCCCCCCCCAGCTATGTTAGGGCGAACTTGTTGCCCCCAGGAGTGAATTATCGATTGATTAAATTAAAAAAAAAAGATTACTTTCGTAGAGAGGAGGGATTTTCTCAGAGTTTACATTTGATTGTAGCAGGAAAAAAAATCCCCCCCCCCCCAAAAAAATGTTTTTAATTTAAATTAGAAATTTTGAAATATTTTTCAAAATGAAAGGAAGCAATACAGCGTCCGTACATCTGCTTCTACCACTGTGTGCTCAGCATGAAAAGAATGAAGGGGAAAGTATACGCCTGTGATGATTTCTTCTTGCTGTTTCGAGGGCAGTTTGGTCAGTGATCAACTGTAGCCAACACAGTGAAGTCGTTATAGCTGTTGGTTTTTCTTTTCGGAGCACACTGTACCGTATCCTTAAACTGAAAACGTAAAAAAATCCTTTTTTCAAAAATATATTTTGATGTTTTTATATTATGAGTGTTTTAAAGGGTAATTTTAAGTGTAGCCAGCCACCAGATAAAAGATAATGTTTTGACAGAAACTTTATTTGAAGGAATAAAAGTTTCAAAGATTCGAAAACACTGAAAACTGAAATTCCGTGATTTAGATTTTTCCGAGTTCTTAACAGAAGCAGATTTATATCATCGAGATTGCAGGAACATTTTTATCAAACTAGATAGACACTATCACAAGCAATATGCTGAAGGTAAATAAATCTATATGAATTTCCAAATTATTATTTTAAAAATTCATTTAACGCATCGGATTAACGCATTAACATTTACAAGTAAAAAAGTCGTTATTGCAATTTTAACATAAAATCACTTTTGTTTGTGAAATAAACTCATAATTACTGGGGTAGGGGGAGATTTTTTTTTTTTGCAATTAAAACAATTAAATGTATACTCTAGAGATAATATACTAAATTATCTTTTATCTGGTGGCTAGCTATACTTAAAATTACCCTTTAAAACACTCATAATATAAAAACATCAAAATATATTTTTGAAAAAAGGATTTTTTTTACGTTTTCAGTTTAAGGATACGGTACAGTGTGCTCCGAAAAGAAAAACCAACAGCTATAACGACTTCACTGTGTTGGCTACAGTTGATCACTGACGAAACTGCCCTCGAAACAGCAAGAAGAAATCATCACAGGCGTATACTTTCCCCTTCATTCTTTTCATGCTGAGCACACAATGGTAGAAGCAGATGTACGGACGCTGTATTGCTTCCTTTCATTTTGAAAAATATTCGAAATTTCTAATTTAAATTAAAAACATTTTTTTTTTGGGGGGGGGGGGATTTTTTTCCCTGCTACAATCAAATGTAAACTCTGAGAAAATCCCTCCTCTCTACGAAAGTAATCTTTTTTTTTTATTTAATCAATCGATAATTCACTCCTGGGGGCAACAAGTTCGCCCTAACATAGCTGGGGGGGGGGGATTTTCTACGTGTTTTTTTTAACCGAATAAATAATTGCAATTGTTTTTTACAATTTAAGAGGTCATGGGAAAGTTCGAATAGTACTGGACTCGGACCAAATAAAGAGAAACAAAAAACTTTTTTTTTTTGACAAATTTACCCATAGTTACTGGGGGGGGGAGATTTTTTGGAAATCAAAATAATGAAACAAATACCCTGTAAAGTTCCCCATCCCCAACCTCACGAAAGTGATTTTTTTTTTTTTAATTTTAACAATCGATTTTCACTTCTGGGGGGGGGGGGGTTCCCACATTCGCCCCAACATAGCTGGAGGGGAGATTTGCTACGTGGTTTTTTTTTTTAATTAATTTAATGTTATCATATAATTTTTAGCCATTTCACTTATGTTAATATTTTTCTTTTATTTTGACCTTTCATCCACCCATGCAGCGTGTGACCCGAAAATAGTGGGCGGAGGGGGGAGGGGATTAGAGCCAAAATTTTTAATCACATTTTTTTATTATTTTAACCGGCCACCCGCCATAAAACAGATAAACCGTGTTTTGGGGGCTCAGCTCTTGGTCTACAGGGACGACGGGTTCGAACTGAAAAATTCATTTTGTGTTGAATAGTCCATTTATTGAGAAGGCTATAGGCTATATAACATTGCGCTTTGACTAATAGGAGTGGAGCAGCAATAAGAAATGTAATGAAAGCGAGAAAATTTATATAATTGTATAAAATGCTTAGAATGCCGAATACACGTACATTTTTGAGGTAGACCGTGCAACGCCTGGCAATGCAGCTAGTAGACTTATAATTGCTGGGGAGGAGATATTTTGTTTTGCAATTAAATGTATACTCTGTAAAACTTCCTCCACGAAAGTGATCATTTATTTTTAATTTAATCAATCGACAATTCACCCCTGGGGGGGGCACCACGTTGTAAAACTGCGCACCGCGTAGCAACCCCCTCCATAGGTGTGGGGGGGGGGGATTGCTACGAGTTTTTTTTAATGAAAAAACGTTCAAACATTGGGGGTTTTTTTTGCAACTTAAACAGTCATGCGTAAGTTCGAATAATACTCGACTTGAACCAAATAAAGAGGAACAAAAAAAATTTTTTTTTGACAAATTGACCCATAGTTACTGGGGGGGGGGAATTTTTTTTGGCAATCAAAATAATGAAACTAATACCCTGTAAAATTCCCCCCCACGAAAGTGATCATTTTTTTTAAAGTTTAATAATCGATACTTTACCCCTGGGGGGCACCACGTTCGCCCCAACATAGCTGGGGGGGGAAATTCGCTACGGGTTTTTTCTTATTAATATAATGCTATTATATAGTTTTTAGCCATTTAACTCATCACTTTGATATTTTTCATTTTTTTGACCTTTCATCCACCCCCGCAGCCGTGTGACCCAAAATTAGTGGGGGGGATTCGAGCCAAAGTTTTAAATTGCATTTTTTTATTATTTTAACCGGCCACAAGCCATAAAAGAGATAAATCGCGTTTTCGGGGGTCAGCTCTTGGTCTATTGGGCCACTTGTTATTCTGCATGGGCGTGTCAAATCTAATCACTATCTGAGCATTCTAGAGGATCATGTCCATCCGTTTGTCCAGACTGTGTTCCCTGGAGAGCGACCGCTCTCTCAAGACGACAATGCCCCCATACACACTGCCAGATGTGTCCAAGAATGGTTCGAAGAGCATGACAGTGAAGTTGAACATCTCGCCTGGCCCCCTCAGTCTCCGGACTTAAATATTATTGAACATTTATGGGGATATTTAGAGTCCCAAACTTCGTTCCCGATTTCCACCTCCATCCGGAATTTCGGAATTAGAGACCATTCAGCAGGAGGAATGGCTTAATATTCCTTTAAATGTTGTCCATGACCTTTATGCATCTATCCCCCGTCGCATTCAATCTGTTCTTCAATCAAAGGGTGGTCCAACCTCCTATTAATAAAGATTTTTCCTTATTTCACAGGTGTTCAAATTATTTTGTCCCCCATCTTTATATATATATATATATATATATATATATATATATATATATATATCACAGAGTAGAAAGGAGACAAAAGTCCTACAAGTTCTCTAGTGTAAAAGTGAGAATGATTCTTCACCAGCATGAACATTAGGGAGGGTGAATCACCATCCTATGGTAAAAAGAAGTTTCCAACTTCTATTGGGCAGGGCAAGAAAAAGGTGCCAAATGATGTTTTAAGTTTATATATAAAATTTCATTCGATTAGGAGATCATTTTTTGCCTCCGGATCGAGTTTGAAAACCCACATTTAAGGGAAAAAAATCTATTTATTAAAAAACTGAGAAATAAAATTATAAATACAAATAACAGCTTAAGGTTGTCCAAGTATTATTTATTTACAAAAACGTTTATGATAATTATCTGCACATTGTTGTGTCACTCTTTCAGCTCCAGGGCAACAAACATTTCAGGAAAAAACAAATTAAACATAAAAAAAGAATAATTATATTTAGACTTACTCATCATCCTCCAAAGTATCTGCAACAAAAAATGGTTGAGATAATTGTAGCACCTTCACTGGATCATTATCAATCAATGTACTATTTGTAAAATCTGAAAAATAAAATCATACAATTAAAACATTAAACAAGAGCATAACAAATACAGTAAAACATTTAGGATAACCTGGGAACTAGATATTGCAATCAAAATACAATTTATATAAAATTGAAGTCTTTTAAAATTTTAAGATTACTCAAGAAATAAACTTACCATTATCACTTTCATGATGACTACTATATTCTCCACCACTGAAAAATTGAACGCACTTTTTAATATAAAACAAGACAATAATTTAAAAATAGCAACATAAAATTGACTTATTCACTAAAGAAATTAACCATGCAATTATTTGAATAAACTTATCCATAAAAAACTCTTTTTGTACAAATGTAGTGTTAAAAATAGAGCTGCTAACCTGAACATTATTATTACTTGCACAACACATTGAGATTAGTACAATTACCAAGAATATGAAAATACATTTCCTCCCTTTTACATCAAAAAACGAGCTTATGTGTGCATCACATGACTTCCTTTTGCACCAATTTAATGCTATTTTCCCATTATTGCAATTTTAATGTGATTCAAGAGTTAACTCTCTAAATATCACCAACAATGGCCACATTGAAATAGTGATGTGCAGGATCGTTAAAAAAGTAGATCCGCGGATCCGGATCATTAGTGTCAAGATCCGCGGGTACGGATCTCAAAACTGTTTTTACCCAATTCAACTATCCAAGTGTAAAATTTATTACGGAAGGTATTTCCTTCAGAATAATGGTAGTTTCTTCAAAAAATGTCAACTGCGGCAAAAATATAACCAAAACTATGATTTACTCTTTAAAGAAATCTCCGTTAAAATTGAGGCAGATTTGGAAGGAATGGGCCAGCGCTGCATTAATGCTTAGATGGAATGTGAAAAATTATTTCTAGCTCACTCAGTAGATGTAGGATACAGGAGCAAGAGTGTAAAGCTGCTACTAGAGAGGTTAGAAATAATTTGTCGCTTTTTATTTTCAGCAAAAATGCAGCGCTGAGCCATTCCACCGAACTTACTCCAACTGACGAAATACAGAGCCAGGAACACCTTTACAAACAGTAAATAGAAAATTTAGTCTCACATTTTTTTGAAGGATGCCGAGAAAAACAAAAATGAAGAATAACAGAAACCTGAAATCAATAACAAAAACTAATATTAAACTAAAGATTAAAAAAACAAAACATGTCCCAGAGAGCCGACCTCATATTAAGATGAATTTCGCAGGTCAGATTACACATTTGTTAACGAATATGAACTGACAGCAGGTAAAAATTTTAAGTCATTGAGCTTTTTCTCATCTTCCGACTATGAAATTGCTACCAATCACTCGTATAAAGGCTTAGAATTGCATTTAAAATTTACTTTACAAGATTATAGCTCCTACTGTATATAAATTGGAAGTTTCAAATAAATATCAAATGCAGAAAACTTCGTTCTTTCAATTAGG
Source organism: Uloborus diversus (assembly GCF_026930045.1). Taxonomy (NCBI): domain Eukaryota; kingdom Metazoa; phylum Arthropoda; class Arachnida; order Araneae; family Uloboridae; genus Uloborus; species Uloborus diversus. The sequence goes on from NC_072738.1 coordinate 24,071,096, forward strand.
GCCAACATTTTTAACGTACGGGTAAATTTTTACTACCATAATTGTGAAAAATGTTAAGTCGGTTTTTAATTAATATTTCCGCTAATTAAAGTTCTACAAAAACGAGGCCAAGCTAAGAACACTTTTGAATTAAAAATTAATTATCAAAAATCGGTTCATCTGTTTAGGAGCAACGCTGCCACAAAAAGACACGCTGATACACTTTTAAAACTTATTTCCCCTTCCTTTTTGTAACGGGGGGGGGGGGGGGGGGGGTACAAATTGGCTTCTGGAATGATACCTTATAATTTAAATAGGGAATAAAACCTAATTTAAACAGAATTTAAGAGTCTTTTATTCAAATATTTAAAAAATTTTAGAATAGAAATGATTCGTTTAAGATCAGTCAAAAAAGTAACGGATACGGATACAGATCTTTATTTTCCCTCGGATATCCGCGGATAGGGATACGGATATCCGGAACATCACTACATTGAAACCAGATTTTAAAAATAAAATTTAAAAAAATCGCCAAATTTGTCGCCAAGTTGGCGACAAGACTTGGTAACCAAAAGACTGGCGATATATCGCCAAGTGCCCGCCAAATTATAATACTACTTGAGTTTGCATCGAAATTAACAATGATTTCCACCCAAAAAAGGGTAAAAGACCCCTTTAGAAATACCCAAATGCAACCAAAAGGGGAGGTGCACAACTAGAGCCCACTAGGAGTCTATGTACCGTTTCAACTTTCTAGGACATACCGTTCTTGAGTTATGCAACATACATGCGTATATACAGACGTCACGAAAACTCGTTATAATTAATTCGGGAAACGTCAAAATGGATATTTTGGGCATCTATACGTTCTTGGGTACATATGTACGCGTGGTCGGGTCGAAAAAAAAACTCAACATTCATTTTTGGGTGAGAAAAATGGAAATTAAGGTCGATTTTGGAGCACAGATTTTTTCGCGAATACAATACTTCCTTTGTTGTGAAAGGAAGTAAAAAGGGAAATTTAGGCCATTTTAAATGAGAACTTGTGAGTTACTTAAAATGTAAGTAGTGTGATATACAGTTATGAGATCCAAAAATCCAGAAGACCTGAAGTCCAGAACTTTTTTCTTCTCATCTTTTTATTTAAAAAAAAAAATCTTGTTTTTTTTTTTCAGCTTTAAAAGCTTAAAATTGGAAATGTTAAGCAATTATTTGATGTTAAAAACACAGCTTTATAAAAAAAGTTTTTTGATGCTTATACGTTATTACGTTTTATGTGCAAATAAGGATTTTGTTCTAGTTGAGCAACAATCTTCTAACATCTACGTTCAGTCAACGATAACTTAATTCTTCTTGTAAATATACAATACAAACCTATTGAACAAAAATACAAAATTACTTAAAATAAAAATATGATTCATTTATTGTATTCATCAGCACATTGCATAATAAAAAGCAACATTCGCGGACTTTACACCATTGTAAGTAATCTCAAACTTTCCTTTTAGCATGATGAAGTATACTTTCATTCAGATTGATAAAAAAATAAAAGAAATTCAGCGTAAACATAAGAGAAACCAGAAAAAAGGTGACCATACAACAGGAGAGTTTTCACTTCATTTCTTGAATCAGAACCCACAATACAGAAAGGTCGCACTTCCAAGCATTCTGGATTAGAGGCCCCATACTGCATAGCTAATGTGACCAGACGTCCCGCTTTTTGTCTTACCGTCCCGCCAAAGTGTCCCGCTTTGTTGAAAAAGTCCTGCTTTTTTTGTTTAAATTCCATCACACAAGAAATGTAACATACAATCTAGATTTTTTTAAACGCTTTTTCGATTTTTTGCTGTCAGTAAACTAAGAATGCCATGTAAAATGTTATTCTTTAATGTTTAATATGCTGAAGTACCTCCACCATGATTTGGATTGAAGCTTTGGAGGAGCTGTTAAGCGTCAGGTGTTAGCTGCGAAAGGAGGAAAATAAATTCATGCAAGAAATTAATTGATTTTCTGAAAGGCAACAAGAATTTGCTTCTTAAAATTGCTTCTAACAGCAAGTACAACTGAAAATAATAATTTTGATTAATAAATTTGTTGTCTGATGCAATATTCTTTACATCAATACTATTAAATTATTTTCAACTTGAGTTCTTTATTGGTACATTTGAGTTATTTCTTGGCATTTTTATGTTACGTAAAATATTAAGTAAGCCTGTGGAAAAAAGGCTTAATAGACGGCCCCCCACCCCTCCATCATGTGTCCTGATTTTTAGCTTGAAAAATCTGGTCACATTATGCATAGCATATTAGTCCAAAATTGGCCAGATCCAAACTCTTTTGAAAAAAGAAATATTCCTCAGGCAGGATGCAAACAAAAAAAAAAAAAAAAAACAAGCGCAAAAATACTGTAATGATTTAGTTATTAGCATTGCTGTGTTAAGATCATGATGAGCCTGATCCAACTGCAATGCAACGATATATAATGTACAAAATTTCAAATTATTGACAATCTGTATATCAACGGAAGAGGGGAGATTAAACTGTAATTTTTGAGTTGTTTCAATACATATAGAATTTAGATCCCCTCCCTTAACTTCAAAGGTTAACTGAGCCCTGATCATTAGTGTATTACAGAGGCTTTTTTGTCAACAAGTATCTAGTTTGCAACCCTTCAAGTCATAAGCCTGCTGTTTTTTATTATTATTATTTTGTAGGAGGCAAAGTGGATTTTCAATTTGTTTTAATAAATTTTTCGCACTAGGAAAAAAAGAAAGGAGTTTTCATAGATTTTAGTCACATTTTCTCCATTATAGTTGCCGTTTTTTAAAATTGATTGCGAAACGGTCGTTTTCGGCCATATTCTGGCTAAAACAGTCGCTTTTGTTTCAAAATAGTAGCAATAATCACTATTTTAGTCGCCAGGGGCAGCCCTGTGCACACAATCTGAACTCTAAGACCCGTAGGTATGGTGTGGCACTCATAACTCTGCGCAAGTCCATGATCCAAAACCTATAACGTAGGTACTATTGACTATAATTTCATTCAGATAAAATATGAAAGCCCTTTAACTCTATAGGAATGAAATGGTAGTTACCTCAACTTGTCTTTTTTCTCTTCTTCAGAGCTTTTACCACTACTTTCTTCCATCGCGTATGTTCGCGTAAAATCGCTTAGAAAGTCACTGAAATTAAAGATCAAGGGGCACGAAAATAAAGATTCGAATGGATTTCGACTCGATGCTAGCAATCCGTTAAACAAAACTCAAGATAAAAACAAACATAAGCAGTAAAATATCTTCAAAAGTATAGAATAAATTAAATGATCGTGCGAAATTTCAAAAATCAAGTTTCTTGCTGAAACGCACAGGTTCACATTTCTCTAATCAAAGCTTATTCAATGAAAGACAACGTTTATAAACTGATATAGTATTCCTGATGTATGCAAGGTTAAGAAATCATCTTGATCAATAATACAAAACAAACCACGAAATCTTTACAAGTTGACGTTTCTTCAAAATACACGTTTTTGAGCGCTTTGGAAGAAAAATAAATCTATACGCAAAGCGGTATTGCCAAGCAAAAGAAACTAATATTTAAAAGAAAAAACTTTGTTACACCATATAAGGTTGCGTTCGACGAATCTCACCGGTCAACCGGTAGGTAACTGGTTACTAACCGCAGCGTTCTATGATCAACCGGTTACCACAGCGGTTACCATTCTAAGCAGTTGATTGGTTGATTAGAGCACGTGATCATTAGCTGTCACGTGATTAACTAACCGGTCGCTCTCGTTCGAGCTCGTCGAACGCAACCTAAGAAATGTGCTTTTAAAATATCTGCATCTAGAAATTACAACGTGTTTTCTATGAAAAGCTCTAAGAAAATGAAAATTTTACTCCTACGTTCAAGATAAAATTTAGCCTCCCATTTCAATTACATCACTGCAACCGAAATAACATAATTTTCGTTTCTGGTTTTGGGGACAAGCAGAAACAAGCAAAACTACCCTGACTTCTCCTCC